>NC_141549.1:8982500-9172500 GCF_021556685.1 Rattus norvegicus | reverse complement strand
TCTGGTGGGGTCACTGTTTATTCCGTGGCGGCGTACGTTGGGAGCACGTAGCCTTTCATTTTATAGGAGCTCGTGCAGACAAGAGACTTTGGAATCTTAACATGTTTGGAATGTTAGTGACTATTTGGAGCTTTTGATGTGGAACTGAATGCAGTTTCCACTTTAAGACAGCCATGAGCCTTATGGGGACAAGGAGTGGGAGGTTATAACTTAAAAGGATGTGTTTGGGTGCTTTGACACGTTGACAAGAGTGACTTTTAGTGGCAATTGTCAATTCGAAAGGCTCTAGAATCATGCGGCAGATGAGCCTCTGAGCCTGCCTGTGGAGGATTGTCATGGTTACATTAACTGAGGTTGGAAGACTCATCCACTTTGGTTGCCCCAGTAACACAGATGGGATTCTGGACTGCACAGGCAGAAAAAGGGAAGGGAAACACTGTATCCATTCACCCCTCTCTGCGCTTGATTATGACTGTGATGTGACAGTCACTTTAAGCTCCTCCACCTTGACTCCCCCATCACAATGAATGATACCTCTGGACTGTGAACCTGAATAAACCCTTCCTCCCTTGAGTTTCTCCTGCTGTACTGTTTTCCTACAACAAAAGAAAAGTAATTAAGACCACAACCAACTTAGTATCATTTCTGAAAGCCCCAAACATGCTGAAACATCTTTTAAATGTTGGGTTTCAAAGAAGAAGTATTGTTCACAATTTTATGTGTGCCAGCCGATCTTTTCAGTGCATGGATAAAATAAGTTCTATACATACACATGAAAGCTTTAAGCTAAGACAATATGTGAGGAACAAGCTATACTACAGGAATTACTGAAGGAAATTCTTTAGGCTGAATGGAAATGCCACCAAATAGACATTAGCATCCGCTAAAATAAGAGTGGACAAATATGAAACAATTTCTTTAATACGTAAGCAGATTTTTGTCAGAATGGAAAATAGAACAGATTTCACTGTACATTGTTTGTAAGGCCTGCACTTGCATTTTAAATGCATAGAATTTTGAAAGCAGAAAATGTGAAAGGTTCGTGGAGACAGGAAATGAAAGAAAGCAGGTATGCAAATATTGAGATCAGAAATTAAATTTCTAGACTGGAAGTATTTCCAAAATAGAGGTATAATAGTATCCTAATGAAAGAGTTGATTAGACTTAAAAATTAAAATGATATATATCTGCATATATATGTATCTTATAACAATTCAAAATGTATAACTAAAAACTGAATCTAAAGGTATACAATTATAGATGGAGGTTTGACACCCCCCCCCCCAGTAACTGCCAGACAGGCACACAAGCACAGAGTAGTATAAACACAACCTGGACAAAATTAAGACCCAACCTGATTTACCTGATACTTATAGAACAGCATGCCAACCAGAAACAGAATGGCCATTGTTGAAATTAGACTGAACACTTGGACTATTTGTTGACCTGTTAAATGCTTCAATACATTTTTAAATTACTTTTCTTTGTTTTAAAACTCTTCTCTCTGTCTCTGTCTCTGTCTGTCTCTGTTTGTTTCTGTCTCTGTCACTGTCTCTCTCTCTCTCTCTCTGTGTGTGTGTGTGTGTGTGTGTGTCTCTGTCTATGTGTGTGTGGTGTGTGTGTGTGTCTCTCTCTGTCTCTCTCTGTCTCTGTCTCTCTCTCTATCTCTCTGTCTCTCTCTCTGTCTCTGTCTCTCTCTGTCTCTCTCTCTGTCTCTGTTTCTCTCTCTGTCTCTCTCTGTCTCTCTCTGTCTCTGTCTCTCTCTCTCTCTCTCTCTCTCTCTCTCTCTCTCTGTGTGTGTGTGTGTGTGTCCACGCACCATGGCTCACACATAGAGGTCAGAGGACAACTTGTGGAAGGTGGGTCTCGCCTTCTCTCATGTGGGTCTGAGAACTGAACTCAGATTGTCAGGCTTGGCCACAAGTATCTTTACCCACTTAGTCATCTCAGTTGTCCCTTCAGTAAGTTTTTAAAATTACAGTGTAATAAAAATATTCTCTGGCTATAATGAAATTAGGAAATCAATAATAACAAACTAAATATCACCAGAATTGAAAAGTTAAGCAATATACTTCAAAATGACTTATAATTTTGTGTGCCTATTTAGAAGTAAAGAATGAGGGCACAAACGGTGGCTCAGTGGTTAAGAGCATTGGCTTCTCTCCCAGAGGACCTGCGTTCAATTCCCAGCACCCACATGGTGACAACCCTCTGTGAGCCGACTCCTAGAGGATCAAAACCCTATTCTGCCTGCCACAGACACCAGACTCACATGTGTGCACAAAAGCACATGTAGGCAAAAAGCCTGTGCACATTAAACAATTTAAAAGAATGGTTTATAAATTCATGCCATATGTTTTTATTTTAAAAATCCCAAAAAGCATGAGCAAAACTGCAGGCGTCGCTCAGTTTGCACAGTCCCTGCCTAGCATGTGTGAAACCCTGGGATCATACCCCAGCACCGCAGAAACCAGCCACTGTGGTGTACGCCTGAAAGCAGCATTCAGGAAAGTCAGAACTTCATTTTCCTTGCCATTTCGAGGCATAGGAGAATTTAGCAACGTTAGAATTTATCTTGAAGTCTCTTCTAATATTAACTTAAAACTGTCAGGTCTCAGACCTGGGGCAAGTGGCTGAGGTGCCTATTTAATGTCATCAGAGCAGACCTGAGCGCCAGATCCTGTCTGTTCCTACTTGTTATAGGGTATGGCTGGCAGACTCCACCCTCTACCCGGAACTCTTGAGCCCAGAGGTCAGGCTGCTCTTTGCTATATAGTCCAACCATTTCAGTAAAACCTTGTACCTTTGGCCTTCTGGCTGCTGCATCTGGTTCTCCTCTCTTCCCCATATCTCCCCCTTCCCCTCTCCCCACATGGTACAGCTCTGTCTGGTGATGCCCACTCTGGACTCTCTGATGTCCCTGAGTCTGGCTGCACCCTCCAACGTATCTATACTAAACGTTTGCTTTCACGACACCTAGGAACAGTCACGTCCTTTTCTTTTCCTTATAGCTTCTTTTTTTTTCATTCAATAACAACCCAGCATTTTAGTACTAGAGAAAAAATAACCTACATGCTCATAGAACAACTTGCAAAAGACTGTCTCTAGTGCACTGGAGAGGTAGGTCAGCAGTTAAGAGCATTCGCTGCCCTTACAGAGTATCTGGATTCAGTTCCAATGCTCACATGGTGGCTCAGAATGATTTATGATGCCAGTTCCAGGGATCTGGTGTCCTCTTTTGACCTCTGTGGGATCCCGGGCACACATGGTGTGTATACATACATTCAGGAAGATACTTATACACATAAAATAAAAAATAGATCTCTTAAAAGAAAAAATGCTTGTAGCACTTCTTGAATTTTATTTAAAGCAGGAAACAATGCGGATCATCTGCCACAGCAGAACGGATAAATTGCCCTGCATTCAGACAAGAAGCCAGACCGCAGTGTACACGATATGAATGAACTGTGCTCATATTCTGTCTAAAAATGATGTCATGGATAAAAGAACATATACTGTATGATTTGCTTTGTCTGACACTCAAGGACAAAACCAATCCATGGTGATTATGTTCTCTTTCTTCTTGTTGTGTAACAGAGCGTGTCCAATGTTATCAGCATCAGCTAATCCTAGCATCGTCACATACTATGTCAGTGTCTGTGAGGCAGGAGTCCAGAGAAGGCTTGGCTGGATGCCTGGGGTTCAGCATTTCCCATGAGGTTTCTTCAAGGTGTTGACCAGGTCAGTCATCTCAAAACATGGTCGGGGGGAGCTATTCTCCTCCATTCACTGATGTGGGCATGGTAAGGCTTGAGGCTTGATGGCCGTTGGCTGGAGAGAGAATTTCCCGTATATGAGCCTCTTCACTCTAGCCTCTCCCAGAGCAAAGGCTGTAGAAGGTAGTGCAAAAGATAAGCAGGAAGACAGAACCGACGATGTCTTTGTAATCAACTTGGGAAGAGACACGAAGTTTCTTGGCACGGCCCGAGCTTCAGCAGAGGGTACCTCACAAAGTCTTAAGTACTATGGCAAAGATCAACAGGCCTCTCTTAGCAACTGACCCTTCCACGGTAAAAACCAGGACAGCAATCCTGAACGTTTAGCTATTGCTTATACATGTATATGTATTCGTAAAGATTCTTAAGTTTACCTATGTATGTATATGTGTATGTGTATGTATATGATGTCTATGTATATATGCATGTGCATGTGCACATGTATACAGAGAAAACTGCTACACTAATTACCTCTCCATTCTTAAATACGTTATTTAAAGAATTTGTCCTTTCGGGTGCCATGAACATGAACTCTGGCCCTTCTGCAGCAGACACAACAGAGATAACCACAGGAAAACACATCCATTGATCATGCTGTCCTCCAAGTACACAGACGCCATCGAGTCAAAGCAACACAGATACTGTATTTTTGTAAGGCTGTATTTACTCTCCTCTGGGAAGGATACTCACGACGTCTGGCCAAACCTCTAGAACTTGGTCGAAGATCTGAGAACAACTAACCACGGCGCCTTCACTTCAGATTCCCGTCGAGCTCCACCAAAGTGAGAATGAGATGCAGCTCTGGGCCTCAGAGGCCCTCGGGAAAACGGAAATGGCTGGAATCAGGCTGGGGCTAAGGACTGTCCACTAGCAGCACCCGTCCCTGACAGGTCACGTGGAGTTTTGCACAGCAAGCACCCGTTTATAAGGGGCGTCTGAAAATCGGTCACCGTAAGTGGTTCTGAAGCAGGGAAGTGTGCATTTCTCATAAAACACACGAAGGTTCATAATGGTTTGCCCATGTTCTTTTAAAGTTTTCCAGGTCTAAAACACCAGAAAAGAGGTTTCTGCCTACTTTCAAAGCCTAGGGGAGTCACGTATGTTTCCGAAGGGGATCCACTGTAAATGAATGAATTCACTATCCCCTCACCCCCACTACTTTGGAAAGGGACACTAGATTGGTTCGTTACTGAGAGTTTTCACTTTGGTTATTGAGAGCTCTCCACACGTAAGACACCATATTAAGCTTGGGAGGAGGGCACCAAGCAGGCCAAATGGAACAGGCATAGCCAAATAAGAAGGTTTGAACTCTCTTCCCAGGACGGATGGACTGGACCGGAGATGGGTCTCATGGTAGTCTCGAGTTATTTTCTTTGAGTTTGGGGCAAGAGGTGATTCAAGCACTGACCTCCAGTAGACCAGTGGCCCTGGGAAATCCCAGTTGCCAAGGACAAACACTTCCAGGGTCGCTGAACCCTGCCCCACCCTGTAAGGTCATCTCTAAAGGAGGAAGTCGAATTGACTTCTGTGTGTGCATACTGGGCCTTCAGCCGGGCCCCATCCTCTCCCTCTGCAGCCACAGAGAAGGCTGACAGTGATTCAAACTCAAAGTGAAGTGTGGTTTTGAAAATTCACATCCAATAACACTGTAACATGACCCACGGCTGCCCAAAACCCAGAGAGGGCTCTCATGAGAGGAGAACGGCCCCTTTTAGTGTTTGTCACAGTGGAAGGAATTGCAAGAATCAGCTATGCTCCCTGTCTAGGCTCAGCCCGGCCCTCTATGTCCTCTCAGGATTCATCAGGTCCAGCAATTGTAGCAGACATGGCCCAATCTGGAGGCAATAAAAAGTCCCAATGCGTTTAAGCTTATCATCCCTCGCCCCACAAACATTCACGGGGACATGGAAAAATCTGAGGGATCCATTTCCAGTTGATCCTAGAAATGCCTTTGTTGCCAAACTTGAAGGCTCGTTTGATTTCTATCACAGCCGTAACTGGTTCTGAGTTGCAGCACAGTGTTGAGGAAAAATGTGCAGGCTTCAGACCTTTCCCCAGCGCATTCCCTCGGGCAAGTGGTTTTTCTGCCTCTCAGATTACTGACCATGCCAAGAACGGGCGGCAATTCAAAGGAGGGCTCGTGATTGGAAGTGGGCCACCAGCAAAGCCACTTAGCATGCAGCTCTTCAATATCACACCCTATGTGACCAGTGACCTTGGAATCACACATGGTGCCTTTAGCTGCCAGCACTCCCAAGTCCAGGGACAAACCAAAAGGTCCCAGAAGGCAGAATTCCCGGACCCTTGTATACGACTTTCTTCAGAAATTCGAGCCGCGAGGAGCCTGATGGAATGTGGAAGCCCCCTTACGATAACTAGACTGTTGGCAAAGAAAATGTTCAAAATGCGAATCACAAGGACAAAAAATCAAAACGAGAAGGTAAAAAGCCAAAAGTCTGAAACAAACAAAAGTGTAACCCCAAAGGGTGTTCCGCAAGTCCCATAACCAGGGCTTCGCATCCGAAGACAGTGGAAATAGGAAAACTGAAGAGCTGTAAATGGATTTCCAGTTTTAGACAAGACTCACTATACAGCACAGGCTGGCTGGGAACGCAGAGAGCTGTCTGTCTCTGTTTTCCCAGCACTAGCGGTGAAGGTGTTAACTATCATATCTGGCTTAAAATATGGCGTTTATTTTATTTGTGTTTGACAGTGGGGGTGGAGACACACCTGTGTGCACTTGAGTCTCTCTCTCTCTCTCTCTCACTCACACACACACACACACACACACACACACACACACACACACACACACAGGCTATCAGTGAGCCGGGAGGATCCACCCATTCTACCAGCACAATATTAGGATTACAGACACACACCACCAAGCAAAGCTTTTCAATGTAGCATTCTAGGGCTCAAACTCAGGTCCTAATGCTTGCAAGGCAAACACTTTACCAACTGAGCTATCTTCCCAGCCAAGTCATTTAAAACAGATCGTCTCCTGGGAGAAGAAGAAACCCAAAATAAGAGTTTGGAATGGTGGGCACGTAAGTCTGCATCACCCACATAAACTGTCACGTACAGTGGCACTTGCTGTAAGCCCAGCACTAGGGAGGTGGAGACAGCTGCATTCTTGGATGATGCAGACCCTCAACCTACCCAAATCACTGGGGTCCAGGTTTAGTGAGAGAACCTATCTCAGAGAGATATAATGGAGAGAGATTGATGAAGAGGCCCAATGTCAACCTCTGGTCTCCAACTCCCGGTCCCCTAGCGAACACCAGTTGAACACCTCAGGGACAGGCTTCTAGTACACTTGTAAGAGTGTCTAGATTTAGATTAACCTTATGGTATCTTGAAAAAAACAAGCCTCATAGTTTCATAGGGTGAGGCACTATTGGGAGGTGTGGCCTTTTGAAGGAGGTGTGGCCTTATTGGAGGAGGTGTGGCCTTTTGGAGGAGGTGTGGCCTTTTGGAGGAGGTGTGGCCTTTTGGAGGAGGTGTGACCTTATTGGAGGAAGTGTGCCTTTGCCAGTGGGCTTTAAGGTTTCAGAACCTCGAGCAAGGCCCAGTGGCTCATTCTCTTTTCCTGCCACCTCCCCAGATCGATGTAGAACTCTCAGCTGCCTCTCCCACATAATGCGTGCCTGTGTGTCACCAATGCTTCCAGCCATGATGATAACAGACTAAACCTCTGAACTGTAAGCCAGGCCTAATTAAATGTTTTTCTTTTATAAGGGTTGTGATCATGGTGTCTCTTCACAGCAATGGAAAACCTAACTAAGACCGTCTTCGAGAGTTATGTATTTTAATTAATTATTTAACAATTAATAATTATATTAAGTAAATATTTAATTAAGTTATATGTGGGGAGAGCCACATTATTTATGAGCAGGCCATTCTGAGCAGGGGATCCCAGACTGTCTAAAATGGAGAGGACAGGATGAGCACAGCGGGCCATGGTCCTGGTGATGGGTGCCACGTGACCAGGTCCCCTCAAAATCCTGCTACTCTTGAGTTCACACTGTGATGGACTGCAGCCTGGACCTGTGCTCTAAAATAAACCCTTTCTTCCTGAAGCCGCTTTTGTCAGAATATTCTATCACAGCAACAGGGAAATAAAGCAAGATGTGTGCACCCTGATATACAGGTGCACAGTATGTGCACATGCTCTGATGACAAATGCTGATTTTCAGCTTTAGAATAGATCTAGAACCACTATGGTAACAAACGCGTGGGTATATCTGTGAAGGAGTTTCTAGATTTGGTTAGCCAAGGTGTTAAGACCTTCCCTAAATTTGAGAGCTCTTCCAAGGGCTGGGGGCCCAGGCTCCATCAAAAGGCATAAATGGTGTCGATCATCCATCGCGCTCTGCTTCTTGACGGCCAATGCCATGTGACCAGGTACCTCATCCTCCTGCAGCCATGATGGACTGTGTTCTGGAACAGTGGCCCAAATTAAACTTTGCGGGCTGGGAGGAGTCATTTCAACAACTTATGCCTGGCAGAGGGATGATCTGCAAGAGGCAAGAAGGAAATCCAGTTCAACACAATTTAGTTATCTGGATTGGTCAAACTTCTAGAGTCTTACCTAAGCCATGTAGTTTTGACATATTTAAGTACAGAACAACTTGGCGGGGGGAGTTTCCTCATGACAATTGTCACAACAAAGTTTAAGGTGTGACTACATTGAGACTTTTATACAGTGCCTGTGACCTCTTCCACAACAACAGGTTCTGTGGACCTAGAAGCAGTGATCAGGAATCTGAGGATTCCAGGGAAGCCAAGCTCGACAGAAGAGCAAAGAGCACCAGGTTACTAAACACACCCATTACCAGCTTTCTGGGTGGAACAGGTGCACCCCTCCCTTGAAGGGAAAACCTGCATGTTTGATACTTTCGGTTTCACTGGTGCTATTTGAGAGCAGGAGGACCTCGCGTCTTCTACAAAACCTTTCCTTCCATTATTGATTCTGTTAAAGAAGACAAGTGACCACTGCATATCCAAGTAGTTGTCTCTAGTAAGCCAGTTATCATGCTTACCTCACACTAACACACACACACACACACACACACACACACACACACACACACACGCACGCACGCACGCACGCACGCACAAAGGAACAAACAACCAAAAACAAAAAACACCCAAGTAATTTTTAAAATATGCCCTGTGAGGGCTGTACTTTGTGTAAGATTTCCCCTCCAACTCACTAACACATACTAGGATTCTGTCCCTTACTATCTATATACTCACTCTCAAACACACACTCCATCACCATGACTGACAAACCCCCATTTCGCATACCTTGCCATGAGCTTTTCTCATAGACACAGCTCTACATGGTCACATTCTCCCACCTGAACTCCCCATAGCATGCCTCTTTCCCCTTATCACATAGCACCCCTACATTGTGAACCTCCACTTACTCACACACACTGTGTGACTGTGTGACTACCCCTTGAGGGTCACTCCACCCTACTCACACTCGTGGGTCCTCTTTCTGGGTCAGTATCTTCTCTTTACCCCCAAATCCACTCTCTCTCTAATGAAAAAAAATATACCCACATATATGTGGCCTTCTGGAGTGAACCAACGGTCGTGATGTTTAGGTAAGGGGAAAGAAATGTTTGGTTTCCTTCAAGGCCCTTTCCAAGCTTCCATCTGCCCAGCCATCTAAGCTGAGCATTTCCAAGAGACCCAATCTGTAGTCACCATGTGTGTTTCCTCATCAAAAGCTTAGCCAGTCCCTGCTACAACCTGGGCATCTGAGTTTTCTAGCTAGGAAGCGATGAAAAGTGCCTTAGCACACAGGCAAACTGTTGACCTGCAAACCCAGTCCTATGGAACATGTATGCATGCGCCTCATGCTGTTAAAGGTATACCAAAAGTAGATTTAGACCACCAGGGCCCCCTCTTCTCTCCCCACTCAGAGGTGTGATTGCATTCTAGAAGGTAGAAGAAACAGCTGATCTAGAGTCCGTCATCCATTCAATGCCAAAATAAGGGCACAGTCATCTGATCCATGATCACGAGTAGTCAGAGATCTCTACTCAGTTTCCTCATTCCTGTTACTCTGTCTCCTGCCGGGAAGAGACAGGAAGGGGAGGGGAGAGGAGGATAAAAAAGGGAAGGGGAGGGAAGGGAAAAGAAAGGAAAGGAGGGATGTGGAGGGGGAGAAAGGAGAAAAAAAGAAGTTGTTTGACAAATCCCGGAGTCTGGCTCCCAAACCCGGGGCATTGGTAAATTTTTTCAAAATATATGCCATAACCTCAAACCCTTAAATTGTCCTCAGTGTCTCACTGGCCTCTGACGTTTTTATCTGTCAGCTTTGATCTATTTTCCCATTCAAGACGCTCTCCACAGATTGCAAAAGAATAAGCCCAGATCACTTCACTTGTAATCCCTCTTTTTGGTCCATTTGTCTATGCAGTTAGTGTTTCTTTCCTCCACTCTTATTCCATGGGGCATGACTGTTATGCCTTTTGAGGTCACATGAGCTCTCTCTTCTATTTTGTTAAGATTACCATTTAAAGAAATTGCTTCTCCTCTGAGAATGGCTTGTTCCAAATCCACAAACCCTACCGAGTATCTACGTTTCAATCGCCTGTGTAAATGTTCTCTTGCTTTCTTTGAAAATCCTCCCAGCCTGCTTGATACATGGAAGGCTATATTTAGATTACTCGTGGCGAGGTAATTTTAGGTCCCACTTATTCCGGTTATTTCCCATTTTTATTGTTTGGGACACAGACCATAGTCCTTAAAGTGGGCTTTTGCTTGCTTGCTTGCTCTTTTTCCCTTGGCCTGCTTTGAAAACTCCTTGGCTGCCCAGAAGATTCCTTTGAGCACACTTCACTTCTTGTAGCATCCCTTGCTTAGATACCCACAGCCTTTACTCTGTGTTGCTGGCAGGGATTGAGCTCTCTGTTGGTTTGTCCCACTGAATAGGCGTCTTGATGAAAGGGGCAGGACGACCTCAGATAACAAAGAAACAAGGGCAGCAGAGGATGAAAGACTGGGGACACAGAGAAGCCATGATTTCCATTGCCGAAGATGGTGTTGTGGAGGGGGCTCGGCCACACAGCCTGGATCCCTGGGTCAGCCATGATGTGAGAGCTGTTCTCTTCTGCTGTAACAGAGTATCTCAAACTGAGTAATTTATAAGGAGTAGAAGTTTGGGCCAGTAGTGTGGCTCAGCAGGAAAAGGTGCTTGCCCCTAAGCTTAACAATCTTAAGTTCAAGAGAGCTCGGGACACACATAGTGGAAAGAGAAAACTGTCTCCTACAAGTTGTCTTCTATCCTCCACATGTGGCTGTGTCAACACACACACACACACACACACACACACACACACATACACACACACACACACACACAGAGCAAAAAATAAATATTTCAAAAGAGAAGTTGAGGCCCAGGCAGACAAAGCACCCCTAAGATCCCCTAACCAGGTACCATAGGGCCTGGGTTGGCAAATCATACCCAAGATGACCCTGGCCCAGAGCTACATGGCATGGGCAGGGCATAGCACTCCTGAGGCTACCCCACACACATTCAGAAGCCCTGGGCACCACTGAGACGATCGAGCAAGTGGTAGAGAGATGGAAGAGAAAGAGAAACAGGAGGATGTGTGAACAATGAAGAAAGGCAGATCTGGAGACTTGAGGGTAATGAAGAAAAGCCTTATGGGAGTAGCCAGTGATGCCACCTAAGGCCAGGGTGAAATTCTGGCCCATACTGACACCAAGGGCCATGTCTGGGTTTGTGGCCCTGCCCAGTGGGGCCTGTTACTACCAAAGGCCTTTGGATCTCCCTGGTCAGAGCTAGTGCCTTGGGCCATGTTTATCTCTGAGGTTTGTGCAGAGCTCACCCACCCTTCACCTGGACATCGTGGGAAAGCTGGCTCTAAAGATGTGGGAGAGCTGGCCCTGTCCCTCACCAGCCACAGCTGTCTGGAGAGTGGGCCCTGCATGTCTCCTGGCCAGGACAGTAGAGAGTTGTACCTGGTTTCAGGATTGAGGGTAAGCCAGCCGAGGATATGAGTGTGGGAGAGCTGGTCCTGCCACTTGTCTGCTATGAGGTGGTGTGAGTGAGAGAGAGAGATGCTGTCTCCTACACCCTGCCACCTATGGCAGTCAGGAGAGTTGTCCAGAGGTCAAGAGAGCAAGAGAGCTGGCCCAGGTTGTGGGGGTTGTGGGGGGGGAGCACAAACCAGCCCCAAAGGTGTAAGAAGTTGTCTGGCTTGTGGTTCTGGAGGTTAGGAAGTCTTTGAGCATGAATCCGGCATTTGGTGAGGGTCTTCCTGTTGCATCAGCCCATGGCGGAAGTAGAAGAGGAAGAGGGGTGACTGAGCAAGGGAGGCCTCCAAATACCTTTTAGAGACAACTAGCTTATTCCTAAGACAAGGGCATTCATGAGGGAAACGCCCTTCTGTCTTGATGTCCCATGGTCAGGCTCTGCCTCCCTATGCTGTCACTCTGGGGATTATGTTTCCAGCACAGGGACTTTTGTTAACCACAGAATAGCAAAGCTCAGACTGTCAAGGACACAGCTGGCAAACCTTCTCATGATGGTTTGACTTCCTGGAGACAGAAAAGGCTGCAGGCATCTAGGCACTGACTAGGGACACATCTTCTCTGCTTGGGCTTTTCTGGTGCTGTAGTTCAGCACCATGGCCATAAACAACTTGGGGAGGACAGAGAGTTTATTTCTGTTTGCAATTCTCAGATCCCAGTGCATTTCTAACGGAGATCAGAGCAGCAATTCCAGGCATGGACCTGGAGGCAGGAATCAATGCAGAGACCACGGAGGGATGTCACTTACTGGTTTGCTCAGCCTGATTTTTATATACCCTAGGATCACCTGCCCAGCGGTGGCACCAGCCACAATGGGCTGTGCCCTCTCATACGAGTCACTAATTAAGAAGCCGCAGTGTGGCTTGCCCATAGACCAATCTGGTAGGAACATTTTCTCAACTGAGACTCTTCCTCCTAAAATGACTGTAGCTTGAGTCACATTGACATAAGATCAACACAGGACAGTGTCCTCTCATATTTCTTCAGATGCTTATGCATCTCATTATTCAGCTAGTTGCCCAGAGGGCTATTAACCTCCTGCACCTTTCTATCTATGTGTAAACACTGTCCTGGACCCATTGGGAAATAGAAAACAAAGTTCTCTGTATTTCTGGACACTCATAAATTCCTCTAATGAGGAAATATCACTCTATTTCCATTTCCAATGCTCAAGCTTAGAAAGGCTTTGGTGGAACGCTAGAAAGAAGATATGACAGCCCTTTATCCGTTCTGTCCCCTGTACAAATCCCCTCACCTCTGGAAGGTTCCCATTCACCAGCAAGCAATGAGTTCTGTCTCTCAGGTTGCCGATGAGCCCCAGTGGAGATAGCCAGTGGGAGGGATTGTCAGCCACTATCAGACTTGCCTTATATGACAGACCCTGAGTCAGCAGAAATACTGACAGGAAGACCACGCAACTGCTCAAAAGTGTGCACTTGCCTGGAAGAACTTGACTTTCAAGAAAGAAGCTCGACTCTGTTCAGTTCTGTTTAAATAGTCATGCATCCTGAGGAAGAACAACTTCTGGTAGAAAGGGATGCTGGAGTGGGAGGATGGGGCTTGCCTACTCTGTCTTCTGCTACCCATCTCCTCTCAGCACCCAAACCTGGGTCAGGGTAGGAACATTGAGCTTCACATAGTTAGTTTGGGTTGTACCAAAGACCGCTTCTGTGCTCCACTGCTACTGACTGCATTTCCTTTCCTCTCAAGCTATAGCAATGTTTATTTAGGAGAGGGGCCCCTTCCTGTACAGCTGGAGACCTAACTCTGAATCTTCCTAAGGATCTAGAGTCAACTTAACACCCGCCAAGCTTCCAGAAAGCCCATTGCTATCACCCATGCTTACCCATCATTTATAAATTTAACATAGCTAAATTTGCAGGATGGGAATTCCCTCCTGTCTAATGATGGTTATTTCTGTGTATATTATCTCTTATATTTGGCAAGATTCCTTCTGTCCCATCATTGTCTTCTCATTGATTTTTATAAGGTTGAACTACAAATCCAGGATGTTTCTTTCTTAGCTGTTTGCCCCCATGTCACGTTAATAAAGAAATGTCCTCCCTGTTTCAGGGCTGTAAGAGAAAATGTTAATAATTCCAAACACAAATGAAGGCTTACTGCAATGTCCTCAGAAGAATTTGGAAACAGATAAATGATTTACAGTGGTCTGAAGACTTAAACCTAGGTGTTCCTGATATCACATTAGAAAGACTGGACTCTCTTCTACATAAAACCTATTCTTATTTTTTCATTTCTTATGTATTTATTTGTTCTCTCCCTCCTGTGTGTGTGTGTGTATATGTGTGTATGTGTGTGTGTGGTATGCTCTGTGTGTGTATGGTGTGCTGTGTGTGTGTGTTTGTGTGGTGTGCTGTGTGTGTTTGTGCTGTGTGTGTGTTTGTGTGGTGTGCTGTGTGTGTGTACATGTGTGTATGTGTATGTTTGTGTGTGTATGTGTGTGTATATGTGTGTATGTGTGTGTGGTGTGCTCTGTGTGTGTGTGTGCTGTGTGTGTGTATATGTGTGTATGTGTGTGTATATGTGTGTATGTGTGTGTGGTGTGCTCTGCGTGTGTGTATGCTGTGTGTGTGTGTGTGTGTGTGTGTGTGTGTGTGTGTGTGTGTGCAGCTGCATGCACACATGTGGGAGTTGGTGCTCCTCTTACACCCCGTGGTCCTGGAGCTTGAATTCGTATTGTTAGGCTTGCCAGCAAGCACTTCTACCCACAGAGCCATCTCACTGGCCTGCAAATCCATTCTTGAGATGACTCGCCCACTCCAAGATAAGGCATTAATCCACTTGTGATAAGATCTGCTTCTATACATAAACAAACGAAAGTAAAGGGCTATTCTGTCTGTTTTGAACAAGCATTTACTGAATTCCAACTCTACTGAAGTGTCTCTTATGGACTCAACAGGGAACAACATAGAAAAGCTCTCACAGCTTTGCTATAGACCAGACACATTTATTCTCACCTGAAGATTAGAAGGAAGAAACTGCTCAAATGGAGGAATGAAACCAGAACCAAGTCCAAGCCAGTTACTCAGAAAACTCAAGGCACCAACCAACAACTGTGCTTCCTCTCAGCCAAATCCAAGCTGTGCCTCCTGAATCCATCTCTACCTTGGCTCTCCAGTCTCCTTCCTGGCAAGTGTCTGTCATTCATCTGTCCACTTCTAGCGTGTCTGAAAGTCTCCTTCGCAACACTGAGACATCTTCAAGGTTAGGAGCAGCAAAGCCAGACACTGCCTTGCAGGGCCCTGACTTCTCTCCAGTTCTCAGCCCATCTAGAAACATAAATCTATGATTCTAGACTCGCTGGGGGAATGAAGCATGACTGTTGAATAGTGTTGGTAATTAAACTCTGGAGATGGCTTCATGAATCAAGAGATTGAAGTGGGGGTTGGGGATTTGGCTCAGTGGTAGAGCGCTTGCCTAGCAAGCGCAAGGCCCTGGGTTCGGTCCCCAGCTCCGAAAAAAACAAAAGAAAAAAAAAAGAGATTGAAGTGTTTCATCAAAGGTACATGGAAGATAAACTAAGCAAATAGAGATTACCAAAGAAGGCCAAGTCCTGAGTCCAGTTTCCGGCCTGTCTTCGTCTTTGGGGATGTGAGTTTACTCAATGAAAGTTCAGAGCAATTTTCTGTCCTGAGAAAGGAACTTTGAAACATTCAACTCCCTTTGCAGGACTTCAACAACTGAAGGATGAATGGATTGGCAGTACACGGTTTGCATTTCCCCATGTGTAACAGGGTTGAAAACTTAGGGGGCTCCATTAAGAAAGGTTTTTGTTGAATCTAACACTTTTCCCCCAAAAAACAGACTTGGGAATGCCACAGCCAACAGACCTCAAGCTTCTTATTTTCAATTTTAGTAGATCACGTTTATGCTATTTATACTATTTGACATGTCTTTCACCGAACCAATAATCCCCTAGAGTCCACAGGAAGGAAGGAGGCAATGACTCACTTTGTGTCTGCCCCTAGAGTGAATTACTTCAGAGATATTTGGCTTCTAACATCAACTCAAGGTCAGAAAGGGACTGGCGGGTGACTGGGCCCAGGTATGTGGCAGAACTCATGACCAGCTAGCTCAGGATCTTTCTGGACTAAACACGCTATTGAAGCCTGGCACAGTTGCAGAGCTGTGTCTGTACCATCTCCATGGAAAATTCTAGAACTCAATCCAGCAGCGTCGATACTCCACAGCAGTCCAGATACTAATTCAACAAGATTATCTATTTCAGAACATTCTGGAAACTGGGACATCCAAAGCCTAGGTGGTGGCCTCTGGCAAGAGCTTCCTTGTTGTGCCATTCCATGACTTGGGCCAAAGGAAGGGCAAGAGGAGAGCAAGCCAAAGTTGACCTGACTTTCCTAACACAGTCATTCCTGTGACTGGGAACCCAGTCCCAGGGTAGCCACAAAATCCATCCTCGATGGCAGAGCCATCGTGACCTAACCACCCTTTAAAAGGTCTCATCTCTCAACAATGTCACCCTGGGAACGGGATTTCAAACATATGGCTTTTGGGGAACACTTTCAAACCACTACAAACTCTTTGTAGAAGGGAGTAAGATCTCATTACAGAAGAAACGGAAGCCCTGGGCAATGAGCGATTCTCCACGGAAAGACTTCTAGCCCTGAAGCTACACACGCATCTACTGAGTGCAGAGGGAAGCTGCTGACCCCAGATCAGAAGCAAAGAGCACGTGTCTACACTGGAGCGTCAGCTGCTCCTAGGAGGAGCCATACAGGCCAGAGGCAGATTTCAGCCCCACACAGTTCAAACAGCATGGTCTTGACCACTAAATTAAAATCTTTGATCCTCTTCCTTTCCAATGGACAGAGAAGAAATACACAGTAAGTTTATATGAAGATTAAAAGAGACAGAAGATGCAAGCAGATGTGCCCCAGTAATGGTGGTCAGCCCACTGAGGGCACCTGCCCAGCCTCTGAGCTCCGCACTCAGACTTTTCAACTTGAGATGGATGATGGGTACATCACTGTGAGTTTATTTTTCAGTGTAGAAGAGAAACAAACCCTCTGGCTGGTTTATAGTTTCCTTGTGGCATTAGCATCTGATTAAGTGCATATTAAAACCACACAATGTTGACCACAAACAGCCTCTGTAAACCGGTTCATATATTCTAAGAAAAAAGGCTTTCGAACGACAGGCGTGATTGAAAGGCTTGCTAAGAATAAGCACACTTCATAAAAAACAAAGTCAAACACTTGAGTCTGCTCAGAACACGGGGATGGGGCGGTGGGCAGGCAAAACTTAAGGCCTCTCGGGAGGGTATCCTTCCCCCAGGGAGGCAGAGCCTTAGTAGCCCCATCAGGACAAAGAGCCCATTGGCAGCCAGGAATTTGGGAAGGGGACTCACAGAAGTAGGGAGCGGAGATGCATGGCCTGGGAGAGGCCAAAGGTCCTGTAGGAAGCGAGTCACAGGAAGTGTCAGCAGACGTGACATTTACAGATGTGCTGTTGTGTTACTGGAGAGTAGTAGATTCAGGAGAATACATTTGGTGCAAAAAAAATCCTTATTATGATTTCAGTTTCAAGAGTCAGAGGCGTTCATAAACTGTGGAGGGAAACTCCAGCTTCTGGCTTCTCCACACACATATGAGTATGAAATAAAACCTTCCTTCACGCTGTGTGAGAGGAGCTGTGTGTTCAGCCTGTGTCTCCCAACCCATAAATCACACAGCATGCTGTATCACCAATGGATAGACACTGTTTTCCATTGCTATAGTCAGGTACATGAGACAAAATAACTTATTTTAAAAATATCCCTTGCCGCATCCTAACATAGCACAGGGCATTGCACAGTGAGAAAGAGCAAGCATGGATCTCTCTTCCTTTGTTTATAAAGCCATTAAGGCCACTGTAGTGACCTACAGTCCAGACTCCACCTAACCATAATGCCTTCTCTGCACAGACCCCACTTCCAAACACCATTGACATCTGGATCTGAGGACGAAGTTTTCAACACTTGGACTTTTCAAATTATAGCAGACCTGTACTCTTATTCTGGAAACACGTTTAAATGAGATCTATGTGTCATGATTCTTAGCAGTTGGGAATATAATTCTGTCCTAAGGCATCTGTACCTTTTGTCTGTCAGTCCAGCCGCTCAGTTCCATTGCATCATTTCCCCATGCATGTGGGAAAATGAGTTTCCAGGGAGGAGAATCTCCCCCTTTCTTGAGATCAGCAGCTGGTGAAGGTGGGAACAAGTCAGTGGGCATATAGGGCTATTGGATCCTCGGCATGTCCCTTACAAGGGCTCCATGCCTTAGTCCAAGAACAGAGTCAGGTTTGCTGAGTGGGTTCTGAGTCACTATGCCTCATCGTGAATTGATGGATCCACACAGTCCACCATCTGTAAGGCAGAGAGGGCTCCTGGGGGTAAGCAGAGGGTTCATTCTTTCTACGACCACCTTCTGCTCCAACTATATGAAGCGCCCAGGAAAACAGGGCAAAAGCAGAAGGTTGTGCAAATGACCTAGTAAGTCAACATCCTCTGCCTGAATTTAAAGCTGCCCAGCAACCCCATAAGCTGTGATCTTTAGCCAGCACCATCTGCTCCTTGGTACTTACTTGTTCCTCATGTGTGACTCAGAGGCGAGAAGCCCTCTTTAAGACACGCAGCACCCACCATCCCTTACCTGAGGCCCACACAGAGCTGATGCATCAGTCTCGTGGGAACACGGTGAAGTTTGAGAGGCCCCACTCAGGAGGCACAGGGAAGTAGAATGCCCACTTTTTCTCCTGGGACGGTTCCCATCTGTGCCTCCTGGGCTGTTCCTCTCATCTCTTAAGAAAGGGATGGGTGGGCATAGAGTCAAGCTCTAGGAGACCTGATGAAGTCCAGAGAAGTTGTCTGACTTTGGTGTAGCTGTTTCTTGGCTTGCATAGAGAACACCAATGGTGTCCGTGCACTAAGGGTCTTGAGGGAGTGAATCTGATGCATCAATGTCAACTGGACATCTGTTTTGCTGACACATGCCACTTGGTTAGAGTCACAGCATACCAGACTGTAGATCTCTAAAGGGATTTTATGACTTCTGCTCTGAATTAAGGGTTATTACTTTTTTTCCTCATCCTTTTTTTTCCTAATTGCTAAGATCTTGAGGGAATTATATGAACCGACAGATGCTGTGCTGCTTTGCGTACTTCCTACATTTGCACGCATTCTCTTAGCTACCCATCCAGGAGCAGTTATAGGAGGATTTGCTGTGTGCAGTTTCTGAAATTCAAAGCCAATAGCCTTGACCTTCATGATACAGTCCATGATGAAGGGCAATGATGCTTTGGATGAAGATGAGGACTTCCCCCATGGATATCATGGGGAAGAAGAGTCTTGCAATCTAACTATGACAAAATGATGAGGCTACACTGAGGTGTGATCTTCTAGAGCTGAGTATAAAGGTTATATGGCCATGGCACTGCCTGTGGCCATGCATCACTCCTTATTATCAGCTAAGAAAACCCAACATTATACATGACCAAAATGAGCAGAACTGCAAACTCTTAGAAGTTTTCAATGTGAGGAAGAAAAGATGTTTCATTCAGGCAAATAAAAAGGTAAGAAAGAAAGCTGGCATGTTGATTGAAATAGGCCAGCTGTGGTACTGGAAGGCGCTTTGCACACTACCAGAGGAAACGATGATGATCAATATCACCCAGCTACAAACTCTGCACCCTACAACAGTGGCAGACTGGTGCTATGGTGGCACAGTCGTTACAGGAGTCACCAACCACTTCTTTAAAAAATCGGACTTTAGTCTCACTCCCTGAGATGGACTCCATATCTGATACACTACAGTGGCCAAGAACCTGAGACTGTAGGTCGCAGGCCAAGGGTAAAGCCTACTGTACGCACTTTCTGTGTGTCAACTTGACACAAGCTGGAGTTATCACAGAGAACGGAGCCTCCCTTGAAGAAATGCCTCCATGAGACCCAGCTGTAAGGCATTTTCTCAATGAGTGATCAAGGGGGGAGGACCCAGCCTATTGTGGGTGGTGCTGTCCCTGGGCTGGTGGTCCTGGGTTCTATAAGAGAGCAAGCTGAGCAAGCCAGGGGAAGCAAGCCAGTAAGTAACATCCGTTCATGGCCTCTGCATCAGCTCCTGCTTCCTGACTTCCTTTGGTGATGAACAGCAACGTGAAAGTGTAAGCTGAATAAACCCTTTCCTTCTCATCTTGCTTCTTGGTCATGATGTTTGTGCAGGAATAGAAACCCTGACTAAGACACCTATATTATCCTTCTAAAGAAGCACAGCCATACTCCAACTCCTGATGACACACCGCTACACACGCAGAGCAGTGCCTCACGCAGCCCTCATCCGAGGAGCTCACAGAGACTCACAGCAGATCGATGTGCAGAGCTGGGCAGACTTTGGCGCACTAAGTCCTAAATGGAATATATCATCTAGAAATGTCAGAAGCTGCACTATTAAAGTTTTGCAAGCATGGCTGCCGAAACGTGACCGGAACATGAAGGACATTGATGTACATGATGACACGAAACAGAGGGAAGCCTTTGAGAGCTCAGCTCTAAGCAAAAAAGTGTAAACAGCTAAGGAATGCTGAGAGCAGGGGAGATGGACTTCTCCAGAGCACCAATTGGTTACCCAGTACCAAGGGTCAGCCCTGAATACATACATACATTCATACATACATACATACATACATACATACATACATACATACATACACACACATCTCTCTCTCTCTCACATACATATCACACACACATACACACATATAATACCACATAGGCTGAGCAAATTATATGTATGCACATAGGAAAACATACTACATACATGTTTAACAATTTAAAGCAAAGTATGAAATTGAAAGCAAGCAAAGACGGTTCATGGGAGGGTTTTAAGTTAGAAAATGGAATGGGAAAATGATGCAGTTATGTTATAATATCAAAAATTAAAAATATATTTAAAGACAGTATTATAACACTAACTCTTTAAGCATTTTTTTTTAGAAAATTTTGGCACTATGACCAGACATGTTACTATCATTGTTTTTCCTAACTTGGCTGTCTAACAGTGGGCAGGCGGTTCTAACTCCGGTCATTAATGGCGGAGTGATAGGGGAGGCTTATTCAAGATTGAAGGTGCTGAGTCCTGTAAGGACTGAGCCTGGCATCTCCTTGTGACTAGAGCATGCTATTGACTACTCTTGGCTCAAAGCAGAGCTTCTCGTCCATAGAGCCAGTCTCACCTTCACAGCATGCAGGCATAACTTTGCTGGAAGGAAGGGAACTTTGATCAAATCCCCAGTGTCCTCACGGGGGACCCAGCAATCTTGCCCCAAATAATTCCCATTGAGATTCCTAAGAGCAGTTTCCTGCTAGGATCACTCCCCAGAGTCTCCACCAAACTTCCTTCTCACTGTGGCACCCTGAGGTGGAATGGAGACTGCTTCAAAAGTTTCACTTTATTTTCTGAGTGAGGGGCACAGTCGCCAAGACCAAGGGCACCCTGGCTCCATTTCTACGCCTTTATATTAGCCACGTGTTCCTCTTTCCATCCCAGGCAACCACCGCCTGCTTCCTGTTGCCGCACATCAGTTTACATTTTCTACAGTTTCCTATAAATGCACTGCTCTCCCCTCAGTATACATTTTAAGATTCATTCATGTTATTGTATGTTTCAGCAGCTCTGGCTTTTTTTTTTTTTTTTTGGTTCTTTTTTTCGGAGCTGGGGACCGAACCCAGGGCCTTGTGCTTCCTAGGCAAGCGCTCTACCACTGAGCTAAATCCCCAACCCCTCAGCTCTGGCTTTTTATATTGGTCATGCATTATATTTTAATGCATGAGATACATGTTTAGACTCTCTTGGAAAATCACAGTATATTGTATAGGTAATAATCTAGGCATAGTATTAAAAAGTTACACTTAGCATGTTCTGTATAACCATGAACATGTCACTAAACCTCCCATGGCCTTGATCTTCTCTTCTGCAGATGGGAGCCAGAACAGTGCCTGACAAGCTACATTAAGCAATGTTTGGGTTTGAGATGAGCAGCCCCAGGCCTGTGTGTCTGTACACAGGTGAGCAGGTCCTAGAAGCTCTGTCTGTTGGCTCTGGGCCCATGAGAAGCAAGAAGTGATGGATGACGTCACTGTTTCAATGTCAAAAAATGCCTGTAGACAGGTGGGCTTTTCTTGTCTTTCTTCTCATATGTGAGTGTGTGTGTGTGTTTGTGTGTGTGTACGCACATGTGTGCACTCTCACGTGTTCCTGTGTGTGAGTGTGTGTGTGTGTGCAAATATGAGTATATGTGTATGTGTATGAGTGTCTGTATACGTGTATGTATATGTGTATATGTGCAAATCCGTGTGTGTACATTTGTGAGCATGTATGTGTGTGAGTGTACATGTGTGCATGTATGTTTATGTGTATGAGCATGTGTGATATCTGTGGTTTTATGTGATTTTGTGTTTGTGTATGAGTATGTATGTATAAGTGTGCATATGTGCATGTGTGTGTATGTGAGTGTGATTGTGTGAGTATATGCATGTATGCATGTATGCATGTATGTGTACATGTGTGTGAGTGTGTATATGTACATATATGTACATTTGTTTACATATACATGTGTTTGGAAAGATATCAGAAGTCTTCTTTGACTGCTCCCTGACTTATACGTTGAGTCAGGATCTCCCAGTTGAACTCGGGCTCACAATACAGTCAGTCTGGTTATCCGGCTGGCTCCCGTAATCCCCTTTCTTCACTTTCCAAGAACTGGAATTACAGGGGAGCATCACATCTACCCAGAATTTATGTGGGTTCTAAACTCCTGGCCTCACATCGGAGCAAAGAGCATTTTAACGACTGAACCAGCTCCCAGAATTATTTTTTTAAAGTATCTATTCCAGAAAAGCTACTAGACACAAATATAAATTATCATGTGAAACAATACTAAAATCATCTTATAGCCAAAAAAATCAAATCCGTTAGTGTAAATGTTCTGAATAATTTTTTTGAGGCAAAGTTTTGCTTTGGCGCCAAGGCTGGCTTCAAACTTTCAATTCTCCTGCCTCAACCCCCAAGTGCTGGGATTGCAAGTGTCGGCTACCATGCCCATGTGGAGAATTTTAGCTGAGCAGAGATCGGTAGCAGTTTCTTGGAGGAACAAAACAACAAGTAAATGCTGAAAACAAATTGTTTTGCTCAATGGAGAAATTCATGTGCCGGGGGCTTAGCTGTTCTGAACCCCAGGAAAGGAACGTGTTATGTGGTTTTGTCTCTCTCCCCCAACCCCAAAAGAACTAATTGTGTCACCTCATTGCAATCTCAAGACCACCTTGATGGGAGTAGGTCCTTGCTGTCTTGAGTGCTCTGATGAAGATGTGTCTCAGAATGCCCTAGATGTTACAGAATGAGCTGACCCACAGTCTAGTTGCCTGCTCAGAAACTCTTTCACCCATGGTGCACACGGTCCCACAAAGAGACCAGGAAGTGAACAGTGTGGTAAAACTATTCAAAATAGCATCCTGGGAGCTTGAACACAGAGGAGTCTGACTGTCCGTGTCTTCAGAGTGGTTCCTTTCCCCCGGCTTCCTCTGACTTCACAGATTATTATGGGCCAGAACACAGACTTTAGGAAGCAACAAATGAACCATGACATCCTTCTGTATTTTGGGTTCAATGTTAATACTAAAGAGGAACATTTAGAGCGTATCACTGGGAGCTTACTTTGTCTCCGAAGGAGCCTAGATATGCCCAAAAATAAGAATCCAGTACCAAAAGGCAGTCAGCCAGAAGAGGGAATTTAACAGTGTGCTTGTTCAGCTAAGGAATGCCTTAGTTGGGACCGCTGTGACAAAATGCCATCAGCTGTGTGGTTAAGAAACAGCAAACCTTTCTTTAAAGAATCTTCTAGATTAAAAAAAATCAAAGAGTGATTAATAGTACTTAGCAAAGAACATTCTGGAAAAATTGTTGGAGTGAAAGAATGAATGAACACCAAAGTAGATTTAAGAGAAAACTGGGGCTTAAAGGGTTTTGAGTTACCCAATGACCTAAGAAAGATTCCTCTCAGCCCCTAATATAAGAGTTGGACATCTCATTGATCAGCTACTGATTCTGGCTTCTCAGGTGAGGATGCTGACCCCCATGAATTCAGTTTCTGTGCTTAGAGGTATCCTAAGTTTCAGGGGTGATAGGCCTGAGTACCATGGACAAGCTGGGTGAGCAAGGAAAAAAAATGATTTCCAAGTTTGGGCGGTGAAGACCTTGACCACTATAGTGAACTGAATGCTTTGCAACAGCCAAGCATGACCTTCTGTGATTTCCTTCCCTTCTGGGAGGCTCTCAGTGTGAACCTTAATGAACGACCCAGTCAGTATTTAGGTGACATGATGCATAGGGGCAAAACCAGTGGATGATCTTCCTAAAAGCCTACAGACTTCATGAGGAGGGTCAGTTCCTGAGAGGGGAAGAAAAGACCACAGGTGGATCTGAGAAACTGTCCGAACCTGCTCTGTTGACCTAGGGTCTTTCATGGATGTATATAATGAAGAAACAGGAAGACATAGGACATGGCTCCCGGCATAAGAATGTACAGACCACACAATGACCAACACCTCTACCTTGGTAAGCCCTGTCTTACCAAGGAAATGAGGAAATGCAGTCTTTCTTAACACACCAGCATGCCAAAAGAAGCAGAGATATTAGACAAGAAGCTAGGTAGACTTGGCAGCTAGGCGTGTTTATAATTGCAGAAGCTTGAGGCAGAAAGACCTCAAGTTCAAGGTCAGTATGGGCTGCATAGTCAGACCCTATCTTCCCAAATCTAAACTACAACAACAAAAGAGAGACAGAGAGCAACTAATTCTGGACAGAACTATCCAGAATAACCTGTGCATCTGTCTGTCTGTCAGGTGACACGTACTCACACACATTCTTCTCTGCCGGGGACACTGCCTCCCCTCCTGCAGGGACATGCCCCCATCCCAAACCTCCTGATCCTGAGCTCCATGGATGTCCATGTTCTACAGCGCCCTTGAGACGTCGGTGTAGTTCCCATAGTGGAGAGGAACGGCCTGAAGATAAGTGACCTGCTCTGCACCCTCCGTTAGATTCAGACATAGCACAGCCCCAGTGTGTGCCTCTATGTGCTGCTCCACAGAGCAAGGGCCAAACCATGCTTGCTGGCATAAGCATTTCCTGCTAAGCTACAGATTGAATTCCAGGTTAATGGTGGGGCGGAGCTCCCTTGTCCCCTGGCACTTCCTCTCCCATCATCTCCTCTGAAATAAAGAGGCCTTTTTCATTCCAAGGAGCTATGCACTTATTGGTGGAGTCTGGGGCCCCGATTTTAAGGCCTGAAGACCCCAACACTTCATTTTTAGAAGCCAATGCTCTTGAGACGTAGGTTGGGTCCAAATTCTCCTCTTGCCTCTGACCACTGGGCCTCTGTCCAGGCTTCCTGGCACTGGCAGGGCTGGCATCAGCCATGCAATGTGATATGGGGCTGAACCATGTGAAATTGCTGTTCCGTAAGCCAAAAAAATGGTCAAATGGCAATAATTTCGCTTCCTTCGGCCTAACACAAATGTTAGTTATTACTGAAGCTGGCTCCCTTGGAAACTGGATTTGACATGAGGAGCAAATACATGTGAAATATTTAGACAGTGGCTCACACGCTGCAAACACTCAATAAATACTGGTTGTTGATTGATATTGTCACCAAATATGCGACATTAACAAATCGTACTTATTATGTAAAGTTAAGCTGAAGTTGGTGAAAGGTGTTTTGGAACGGCTGATATTTCCTCTCTGCCGAGCCAGGATTAAGCAGTGCCCTGTTCATGGTTATATTGTCTATTGAGACTGGACAAGTCAGACTCCTTTTATCTGACATGATCACATTTTTCTAATTCATTCTGGCTGAATGGAGCTCACTAGAGCTTCATTTTTAAAGGTTGGATCATGATCTTGGGAGTGAGGCCCAAGCACTAGTGTGATTTGAATTCAAGACAAGACTTAAGACCTGCTGCCCTGGCTGACGTGAATGAGGAGTACAACTCTATTGTGTGGTGGTCTTTTGTTGCTGGTGGAGGCAGAGATCCCTTGGCCAGGGTGTCCAGGATGACTGAGCTGGGCAGGAAGTGGATATGCTCTGAATACTGTGATAGACAGGTTGCTGGGGACTCTGCTTTGGGGTTGAGAGAGGCTACCATGGAAGGGACCATGATCTACTCCTTCTGTGAGAGGGTGAAGCTATGTAACAGGTACCAACTAAGTGCCGGTAGTGGGGTGGGTGAGGCTGCATAGTGTACACTGTATGAGTAGCTCCTCTATTGCTAATGGCATTGGGATTACTTCCGGTTTGGACAAATGCATAAAGCTGATAGTCTGGCCATGGTTTGTAGATGTAAGTAGCTTCCCTCATCCTAATAAAACTTCGTAGACTTCCTTTTTTCAGTGAGTTGTATGTACTTCACACTTAATGAGATGGTTAGCTTTGTCGACGTGGCAGAGTCAGGAATCACTAAAGAGACTTGCCTCTGGATGTGTCTGTAGACTACAGTATGATCATTGGAGAAGTAGGATCCAACCCAAGCATAGCTGGTACTGTTTCATGGGCTGGGGTCTTGGGCAGAGTATAAAGGAGAAATCCAGCAGAGCAAATAAGGCTTCGTTACTACAAACAGTTCTCTGCTTCTTTACTGTGGATTTAATGGGATCAGGTACCTCATGTTTCTGCTATTATGACGTCCCTCAAGCTGTGACCCACAATCAAACCTTTAAGCTGCTTTTCTTGGAGTATTTTGTCAAGGCAGTAAGAAAAGTAACTACTAGCACTTGAGCTGTCAAAAACAGAAGCAGAAAGGCCCTGGGTTCGGTCCCCAGCTCCGAAAAAAAGAAAAAAAAAAACAGAAGCAGTGGGACCACCCACAAAAGGTGGGCCGTGAGCCCTTTTGATATCTCTCCATTATCCCTCAAACCCTTCCTTCCTTTCTTATGTGACAGGAGCACACTGATGGCTCTCCTTGGTTGCCTATATAATTTAGTGACATCCAGAATCAACTAAAACTCCAAGATGGAGGGGATACCCATGAAGTACTTTTTCTTAATTTGAAATAGAAGACCCACTTCTAATCTGGATCTTGACTTGAGAAGACACAGTTTTAATTTAGATCATTTGAGCTGGAAAAGCCCTCCTCTAACCTGGACCACACCTTCTGCTGCAAGCGTATGTAAGGACAGGGAGGAAGGAAGCTTTTTATTCCTTGTCTGCTTGCTCTCACCTTGCTAGCAAGCCCATTCCTTCACTGGCATTAGAGCCTACTTCTTCATGATTCCAGCAAATACTGAAGACCAGCTGAGAGCCTAGCCCTGTGGATTGAGCAACTACTAGATTCCTGGGCTTTCCTTTCATGGGCAGCCATTGTTGACTCAACGGTACCACAGTGTGTAAGCCATTCTAATAAATCACATACATGCATACATACATACATACATACATACATACATACATACATACATACATATTTACACACACACACACACACACACACACACGAGAGAGAGAGAGAGGAGAGAGAGGGAAGAGAGGAGAGAAAGAGAGAGAGAGAGAGAGAGAGAGAGAGAGATTAATTTTCAAAGTTTACCTACTGTGGAGAACCCCGAATAATACAGGAATCTTGGAATTTCTATGATCCAGACCCAGAACCCAGCCATTTTCCAGGCACACCTGGCATTTTAACTGAAGACAGTGTTTAGACACAAAGATCTAGGTCACTAGAAGGACTGTTGCCACTACTGTCTTGTCCATTCAGTAAGTAGATAACAGCTAGGGATCCAAGATGGGTGGGTAGATGAGTGGATGCAAATGAAACCATAAACTTACAGTGCTATTTCAAATTGAAATGTAGTAGAACGGGTTTTTCCTTAGTTTGAATTCATGGCTCCTTTTCTCATAACAAAACTCCAGTTCTTTACGTTACTACATTTCTACACTTGCTTTATCTCGAGGCAGCCCTTATTTCATGACCCCTGGAACACAACCGGTGTCCTGTGAGTCCTCACGAGATAAATGAACAAGCACGCACTCCCTACGATGTCCTTGGTCTTCCACCTCCTGACTGTGCCATGGCTTTTAAAATTCCAAAGCTTTATTATCATTTTTGGTTACTCTGAAGCCATAATTGCATCCTGAGTGATTTATTTATTTTGCCTTTAGAAATGAAAATCAATTAATATAATTTGAGGTAGTGTGATTACTATTCATTGAATCATGTAAATTTCCTCATTCTGACCCTTAGCCCACAAAAATTATGGCAATTTCCTCTGGTTCAGTAATGTATTTTTATTAAATAAACATTTACATAAAGACTAAAATATTCCTCTGGGTCAGTAGGAATGTTTTCTGTTCTGCTGAGAATATTCTGAAATTTAAAGTATAATAGATTCCCCTTCTTAAATGCCAGAAGTCTCGTAAGCTTGTGCCAGAGTTTTGCTTGTCTAGTGTTCGTGCCATGACTTTTTTTAAAAAAGATTTTTGTTTTGTCTAGAGAATCTGATTGCTTTTAATTTTGCTTGATGGCAGAGGGATCATTTGACTTCCAAATTATATTCATAAGGCATTTGAGCTTTGAATCGTGTTTGTGTCAAGTGCATTCGATTTGGGGGTTGCTGCCCAACCGTCATTTAAGGATCCTTGCTTCTTACTCTCTGAGTTTGTTTCGGTCTTTCTTCGAATGCACGCATGGCTGTGTTTTCTTTCTGGATATTCCCTCGTAAAGTTCAATGTCCTTTTCAACGTGGCATGCTCTGCCCTAAACGCGACTTTCCTATCACACTTTCCCTGCACGGCTGAAGGACCTTCTCAGAGTGGAGCTGGAAAGATTGTAAGAGGCAGCAGTGGTCGGTCATATCAAGGGCACAGTGTTTTCCAGACAGGACGAGTACACACATAAACTTGTGCAAACTCTGGCCGGACAAATATCCCAGCATAGAGGTGGGAAGGCGGGCATGAAATCCTACCACCAGCTGGAGAGCTATTGGCATTTAATAGTTCCTGGGAGAGGGAGTCAGTCTCCTTTAACTAAGTGACCCCAGGTAGACTGGCCACATACCAGGGCAGGCCTGACTCTCACGACCAGCCAGACAACACGAAGTGGGCTTGATGTCCTAATAAACAGAAGAGGCAATTGCCAGGCTGTGTAGGAAGGTGGAGAAGGTGGTAATGGAGGATCTGGGGAAGGAACAGTGACTGTGTTTAAAATATATGGTATGAAGGCGTCAGAATTAATAAAAACACTGCAAAAATATTGATGTCCCTGTTGTCGGGTGAGTTCTATGAGCGGTCAATTTGCCGAGTTGGCATAAAGCTGAAGTGGCTTCCCTTTGTTCCCACACCTGGGAGTAGAGAGTGACTTTCCCTTAGAGCACTGGAGCCCATCTGCATTCAGTCCCCTCCTGCTGATGCCAGGCAGACTTCTCCTCCTTCATTGGCTTACTCAGTCTCTCTGGGCGCCCTTTGAATTCCCACCCTCCTCCTGTCTTCCCATCAGCTCCCTTCGGTCTAAAGCACTGTATTTTGTTCTCCGTTATTTCAATAGCGTTTCTGCCTGTGCGGGCTCTCCACTCTCACATTTTGCAGTGTCTCTAGGACCGGTGTCAGGTTCCTTGCAGCTCATTCTCCAGTCTGAGGCCCTATTTCTAGACAGCACTTCGATGACTTTAAATGGACCTCTTCCCGCATTTTCTTCTAGATAGTAATACAAGTTTGGGGGATTTAGGAAAATACTATTTTAATTTTTTCCCATGTTTTCATGTCCTCTGATAAAACACAAAGAACTTTTTCATGCAAGATTTTTCTCTTTTTGTAATTTGTGGATGTGGAGTTATCACAGCTTCTTTGGGTGTTTCTGAGACTGGGAATCAAAATATTACACAGCATACAACTAAAAGGAAAAAAAAATCACACACTGAAAATGATCGCTTTGGGCCTGAAGAGATGGCCCAGTAACTAAGAGTTCTTACTGTTCTTGCAGATGGCCAAGGTTCTCATACCAGTTATCCCCATGGCAGCTTATAACTGCCTGAAACTCTAGTTTCAAGGGATCCAATACCTCTGACCTCTGCTTCCTCATGCACACATGTGGTGTATATACATATACTAGGCATGTATACACACACACACACACAATAAAGTGAATATTTTTTTTAAATAAAATGCTCTTGTGGGAGTAGATAAAAGTAGCAGGAAGGCAATCATGAAGGCAATATGTGGGAATTGATGTCGCCAAGAACTATAAAATCGAAAAAAATGTAAATGAAGGAAAAACTCCTAAAATAAAAAGAAAAACACTTTCTCCATGTAAAAAGCACATAGCATATAAAAAATACTTGAAAACTTTGAAAAAGCTTAGTTAAGAAGTTAAATATAACTGAGGAATGAACGAAGGCACAGAGTGCAAGCCGTTTTCCCGGGTTGCTGCAGCTGCTAAGCCGTCAGTACACAGTGCTTGGGCTGAGCAGGTTGCCACACCCCCACAGAGAGCCACAGGGTTGTTGGCTCTAAAGGCAACAAGAAGCCCTCTTCAGCACGTGAAAACTGGGGAAGTCAGCACACGAGACTTCTCACGAAATAGGTACTAGCAACAGGAATTAATAATGAACTTCGGCAAACCTAGAAACAGGAAATCCAATTCTGAATATGCAAATGCATGGCTGACTCCGTGCAGGGTCTATCTACACTGCTGATCACATTTTACACACTGAAGGGAAGCGAGCGCCTACTTCACATACAGATTCCTTCCCCAGGAGAACTGGATTTACTAAACTTAGAGCCAGTCAGTGAAAACCAGTCATCACTCTCATCTCCTCTAAACACCACCGTGTGTAAATGAGGACCTGTGCCTTTTACCTTTTTGCTGACTGTATTTTCTCACTGTGAGGTTCATCTTCATTCTCATTCTGAATAACCAGAAACAAAATTTAGAAGCTGGTGAGGAGATCAGGTAGTCCCCATGCTGCCTCCCTACCCCCCCCCCGTGTGCATGTGCGCATGCGCAAGCTCATGAGCATGTGTGCGCATGCGTGCATGTGTTGTTAGCGGTCTTACTAAGACACTTCAAAGGCCTCTGCTGGCACGTACATCCACCTCCCTTCCTTCTTTCTCCCTCGTTTTTGTCCCTGTTGCCATAAGTCCATACCATTGCCATTATAAGCATTCATTCTGCTGGCCATAACCCAAGGCGCTGTGATTAATGCAGGATCAGTCTGTCTTTCATTTGCTAAGGTCAACTCGGACCTCTTGAGTATGACCAGCTTTGCTGATCCATTTCCCTTTGCTGTAAGCAGGTCCCAGCTTTCTCAATTCCTTTCCAGCAGCCACCCCGTGGCTTTCTCTGCTCCCAGTTTCTCATTGCTAGCAATGCTAGAAAGGAGGAACGAAACATCACTGCCTTGGGGACAGGAGGGGCGTGTGGGGGGAGATTAAAAATGGAAGGGAAAAAAAAACAACCTTCTTGTGAGCGTTTCTCTTTTTTTTCCAGCAGACACTGGATCCTTTAAAATACAAGATTAAGCCTCAAAGGCTGTAAGAAGTGAAATTGCATCCACTATAGTGACATGGAAATAACAGTGAAACAAAAATGGAGAAACCGGGAAGGAAAAATGAGAATAAATACATAAAAACAATTCCCTTAGATGAAGTTAAGAACAAAATGATGTTGGAGGTGGGGCTCTCGGGAAATAGCAAATTGCTTAAAACTATAAAGTCAATAACTGAAGTAGCAAATCCATATACACACATGTGCAGTCACACACGAACACTAAACAGCTTGCATTGCTCTTACGAAACGTCTTAAAACGAGTTACAGAGAATGTAACAACGAAGCTATCTGAAGAAGAGGAAATGAGATGTGCGGCAGATGGGCTCATCGCTGTGTATTTCTACCTGACTCTACACCAACACATAGATAAAGATAGATGCCAGCATGCCTATATGTGCATGCACACATGTGTAAACACATCTGTGTGGGAACGTGTGCGTGCGTATCTTTCAGTATATGTCTAAATATGTCTACGTTTCTATTTGCATATACCTGGGTGTATATGTGTTGTATGTATATCTGAGTGTATATGTGTTTACCAGTGGACACCTTTCTGTCTTCTTCCCAACGAGAGTATAAATAAATGCTTAAAAATGTGGTTCAGATGATTTAAAAACCTCTTTCATAAAAGCAAAGATAAATACAATAAAAATAGTTTTCAACTAGAACAGATAAGTAACTAGAAAACACACAACATAATAAAAGTAGTTGTCGCTGGTATCAGAACTATGAACTTTTCTCTTAAGCTTTTATTCACTAATTTGTATAGGAAGAGATGGCATAACCTTTCTGTTAAAATAAGGGATCCTGGGCTCCAGTTGCAAAGCAGTCGTCTTTGGCTGAGCAAGTATTTCCTGCTAGACTAGAGGTTCTCAACCTTCCTAATGCTGAGACCCTTTAGTACAGTCCCTCATGGTGTGGTGACCCCAACCATAACATTATTTTTGTTGACACTTCATAACTATAATTTTTCCTGGAAGAAGACCTAAGCCGGGAAGCCATTCCCAGTTTGTCTCCACTAAATTCTGTTTCACATTAGCAATCCATCCGCCTCCTTCTGGGATATTGGCCTGTGTCTTCAGAAGGGAATTGGGAAGGTGTAGAGGGAGAGCCAAGGTGAGGGCAGACGCTGTTCCTAAGAGGGGGCCGAGTGTGATCAAGGGACAAGTCTGCCGTGCTGTCCTCAGAAACACGCTGTCCCCGGAGCTGGAGTGCTCAAACTGACCCTTCAGGATCTTGACAGTGACCGTCCACATACGTAGGTATTCCAAAAACAGAACCAGAGACAGCTGTCCTTGCTGTGGCCCACACCAAGAAGCAGAAGGTTCCACTTGCTCTCAAGCAGTCTCACTACAAACTGGATCCAATTAGCCTTCTTTGATGGGGGTGGGGGGGATGTTCACATTATTTGAGAATAACTCAACCACACCATGGATAAACTTCAAAATTAGATTTTCTGGACAGTTACCTCATTAGTGAGCTAAGCAGAAAGAACTAATTGGGGAAAGAATTTCCCAGTGTGCACTAGTTTACCATCCATACACACCCACCCATACACATCTGTGCTGTATGTCCCATAGGTACCCTGGCACACACAGGAGACCCCAGAATGGAATGGTACTGGGGAACCATACCAAGTGTTCAAGTACAGAGTGGCGATCCATGCCTGGGGCCCTTTACTAAGGTTCCAGCCCTTGTCCTTCTACTGTTGGGCTTCCCGTTCTCGTTACAATACTTTCTATGGACATCAGAAGTTTCAGGCTGCACTCAGGGTAGAAGCCACGAAAGTTCTCAGTTCTGAGGTTCCCCATCGCCTGCTCTGATGGCATCTGGCCACGGTGCAAAACAGGGTCACAGTCCTCCACTGTCTGCACAGTCACAAGGACTCTGTCATTTCACTTATTGCTATTGTCAGCTTTGAAAGGTAAATACTGTGCCTACTTACCAGAGGAAAGCAGAGGCTAAGAAACACACACTGTGGTGTACCTTAGTTAGATCCACCACTCACACAAAGTTTCTCATCACTAATAAGATGCCTGAAGGAGGGAGGGCTTACCTGGCTGAGAGTTTCAGGGGTTTGGATCAATGGTTACTGGACCCAGGCTCTGGTCTCTAGAGTGAGCTAGAACATCATCATGGAGGCATGTGGTAAAACAGATTTCTCCACTATAGAGGCTAAAACCAGCAAGGAAAGTGATAGAAACATCAAGGGTTTGCAATCCCCCAAACCCACTTTGAGGGCATTTGTCCATTGATTCAACTCCAACTAGGTTCCAACTCCTTAAGGGTTTTACAACTTCCCAAAGTATCACACGTTACAAACCAAGCTTTTAACAATAAACCTTTGGGGGGGGGGCATTTAAGAAGCCATTATATAACATGAAATTAGAAGCAGATGATGAGCACAGCTTGGGAATGGTGACACTCTTATTCCTGGGTCATCAGTCCCCTCCCCAGGGTCTCATAATTGCAGCCACAAAGTTTCTACAAGTGGCGTCGGAAGCAGCCCTTTCACCTGATAGGATCAGTTATGGAGTCCGTTAGGGAAACATTACAGGTCACAGGACATGCTTCCTCCATGACCTGTGACATGTGAGGATGCAGAGATCCTGATAGGTCATAGTGATACATGCAATCCCCACCCATGGCAACTGCTGGCTCTCAGACATTTCCACAGCTGCTAATGAAGATGTCACCTTTTTATCACACAGGAGGAGAAAGTCCTTCTGGGCATCTTTATGGTGATAACTTGAGGAATCACATTGTCTAGATCCTGTATCTAGATGTAGAATTTTTCTTCAAATGTGCAAGTGCGTTATGGAAGGATGTGGATTCCCTAAGTACAGTGTGTGCCATGGAAACATACCAAAGTCTCCACCAGGAGTTCTGGACCACAGTGTGCCCACTAGCGATGCCTGTGGGATGTATATGGATAGAGGACTGGATAGAGGATGCCAACATCGCCCAGCCACACCTCACATATTCCAGGGGCTTTAATCCACTCACATTTCATATCAATATCGCTATCATCGTCTTAAAGGGAAATAAACCTAAAACTCATTGGGTGGAAAGAGACACACAGGAGACACTCATTACATTTATGAACCCAAGCAGATGAGGGACGCACTGAGTAAACACAACACCACGCATGTTATGTGGAAAGCAAACACAGAAATGTGTTTCCTTTAACACACTGTGTGTGTGCCAAGACCAATGTGCACATGATGTGACCACTCTGCATAGCTGATGACTATCTTTCCATCTAATTAATGTGTTCCAGTTGTCAGAATGGAATGAAATTGACCAATGGCCCACGGAATTCTGCAGAGAGCTCATGTCTTCCAGGAGCTCTGCTTCGTGAGCGAGTCTGACAATGGCTGCCAGCAGGATCCAAACCAAATGCTTTTGGAGGGCTGAGGCCAAACCTCCCCAACACCCCAGCCCTTGCCCGAAGGAATAGAGAGGAAGAATATTCCAGAAAAGGGAACGGGAACAGCTTGTGCAATGGATAAAAAGTCATGAAAGGGCAGTGTATTCCCAGAGTGGGAGAAGCGCGGTGTGATGGGGCCTGAACTGCCAAAATGGTCTTCTTTTATCAACAGGCATGGATGAAGCTAACAACGTGCGAGTGCCCGCTAAGGAAGAACTTTCTAGCAACACACGGGAGGCACATCCTTGGAGGAAGGTGGCGGAAGCCCCTGGAAAGCAGGGGACATACTTAAGATAAGTGACGAGAAATGGAGAGGTCTAGAAGAGGCTACCAAAGGAGGACTTGGGAGTCACTGCCCGAAGCAAAGCTGATGTCAACGTCAACGTGGGCTGTGGTGAATTCAGGAGCATGTGCTATGGAGAGGACGAATAGGGAGACAGCCAGGTTCCACTCCACTTCTAGGGAAACCATGAACATTCTCCTACCCCTACCCCAAAGGCACAGGTCCCAATGTGACTTTGCAAGCCCAGTGCAGTGGCACACACTTGTAATCCCAGCAGGCAAGGAGGCTGAGGCAGGAAGATATTTGTAAGTCTGAGGCTGGCCTGGGACAACCTATCTAGACCCATCTCAAACAAACAAACCAAGCAACAACAACAAAAATCCTCACAACACACACACACACACACACATACACACACACAGACACACACAGACACACATACACAAACACACACACATACACAAACAGAGAGAGAGAGAGAGAGAGAGAGAGAGAGAGAGAGAGAGGGAGAGAGAGAGATTGAGCGCAAAACCACCAACAACAAAAATCTAAGAAACAAAAATGCCAGATTTAGCCAATAGGAAAGAAAAAAGGCTATTCTCCCAAGTATTGTCACCTGCACCTGCTTCTCACCGGTCATTTCTTTCTTTTTCCTTCTATGGAGACTAGGGACAGGGTCCTGAATACTTGGCTTCCCAGAAAGGGAGAAGTTGATAATTCTAGGTCCAAGCAGCAGGAGGGCCTGGCCACTCCCTGGCCCACTCCACCCCATATGTGGTTGCCAAGGCATCCCCTTGCCTCCATGTTCTGCCCGTCTTCACCCCCTGATGATGTCAATAGAGCTTCTTTTCTTCCCTCCGCATAGTGTTCCTGGAGTTCAAGGAAACTTCAAGGCTGGAACTGCTCTGCTCAGCAAGTGGACGGGAGCGGCAGCCTTTGAAAGAATCCAGGAACCTGCTGGGCCTTTCTTCCCAAACGCCAGTGGGCAAGGTGCTTGGCAGAGCCACGGGCTGCACTGGGAACAGGAGCCAGGCAAGGTGCCAACCGCTCGGCATGTCCTCAGAGCCGTATCCAAGAAAGCTTTCCAGGAAATGAACAGAGCCACTGAGGTGCTGCCCGCTGCTCTCCGAGAGGGGCAAGGGTATGGAGGGGCTCACTGCCACGTGAGTCCGGGGCTGAACATATGTGTGGTGGGGATACAGCAAGCATAGCGAAGTCCCAGTCACGAGACACAGAAAACAACCCGGTCTGTTTCTGTGTCACTCAACAAGGCCAGAGGTGTGCTTCACAATCGCACAGCGATCAACTGTCACTGGTACTGCTGCTTGGCCCCGGGTTTCACACGGGGGTGGGGGTGGGGTGTGAGAAGCCAACCACAGGCGCACTTGAAGGGGCACCTTACCAAAATGCATGGAAGGTGAAGCCGCTAGGGCGTGTGCAGATGCTACTGCTTCCCCAAAGGCTTTGCTCACCCCATCCCCCAAATGAGCCCTGCCCTCCCTCCATACCTCACTGTGTAGCCCACCCCTCTGCAGCTGCCAACACACAAACCAGCACTTAGCAGAGCTTTCCAGTCCCCACACAGGGAGCAGGGAGACTCTTGACCCTCCCTTACCTGTCAATAACTCCAATCAACCCATCATCTGCAACGAAGTTAAGCATTTTCCGAATGGGGTTTCCAATGCTCTCCACCATACTGTGTTCTACACCACGTTTGTTCCCACGACAGCAAAGACAGGCCAATGGGGAGAGCCATGGAATGTCCTTGCCATTTATTTAGGTCTAAGAGAGGATGACAGTGCCGTGCTGTAAACATTGAGCGCTCAGCCAAATGCTGGTTAATAATCCTTTCTATCCACCAGGTTGGTGTCATCAGCGTGCAATGGAATTGGGAAAAACAAGCTTTGCCCTGATCCACAGAGCCTCCAGGGAGAGACACATTTCCTATGTCTGCAGCTTGGTGGTAGAGGTGCTAATGCCTGCCACGGGGCTCACTGGGGTGGAATCAGCCTGGGAAGGAAGGGCGCCATCTTGTTAGTAGCAGTAGAAGACGTCAGGGAAGAGTATGACCCAAAACAGATCATAAGAAAGCACTGGGTTCTGAGAGGCAAATGCCCATTGGTTAGAAGCAGGATGAACCCTAAGGTGTTGCAGCTGAACTGGAACTGTGTCAACCGAGGACCGAGGGAAGCTATGTGTGGTGGGGTAGGGCAGATAGAGCACAGGAGACTTCTACAAGTATCCAGAGCAACAGCCCTAAATAGGCAGCCAAGGAAGTCAGTGTCAGGTCTAGCCAGTCAGCTGTGGGTGGCAGCCCTCTTTGTATATAGGCAGGGTAGAAGAAGCCAGGGATGGATAGGGTCAGGGGCACCAGGATGACCCTTCCTTTAAACTCGTGACTATCATTGCTGTGATTTGGTTTCTGCCTAGTCCTGAACACTCTAGTTAGGTGGTCTCACTGTATTTTCTCTGTCAGGCTCATCTGCATTTGTCTGAAAATGCTCAAGCCCTACAGCAAGGAGAATGAGGATGCTTGCCTCTACCAGCTGTGTTCTCTGAGCATGCAGTGGCCCCCGGTGCCTTACTAGCCCCTTCCTGCCCTGTGTTGTCTGCTGCATAGGTTGCCTGGGTTGTTGGGCCAGCCCCTCCAGCTTGGGCCTGCCCAGCTGCAGTCCCTCCACAGGGAGTCCTCTGCTCTTCACGCTCTGTTGAGATTTCTCAATGGACTGTAACTTTCTTTTCAGAAATCCTATTTGGCTTCAAAGTCAAAGCAGACTGTTCTCTTTGGGGCCTGCAGAGAAGTTCAAAGTTTGCCTCCCAGAAATGACTGAAATATGTTAGAAGTGCTAACACAGACAAACAGAAAAACAGACAAACAGACAAACTTACACCCACACACACGCAGAGAGAGAGAGAGAGACAGACAGACAGACAGACCCTCAGACAGACACAGACACACACACTTGCCCTTGGTCTTCAAATACAACTATTAAAATCTCAAACATAAGGCAGCAATGAAAACTCCCATATTCTTTAGAGCCAAAGCCCAAAACTTAAACTGTCCTTTCTAAGAGAGGACTGGTCAGCCTGGCATTTGAAGCCTAGATGCTCTAAGAGAGAATCACCAGGGTTCTTGGCCCACTCTAGGTCTCTCATCCCTAAATCAAGATCTAAGAGAAGACCAGATGTAATTGCAGTGGAGGTGATCATTACAAAGAAGAAAGGAAAATGGCCCCTGAGAAGGCGTTACCGCTGAGAAATGGAAGGAGCGGTGCTGAAACTGGGAGGGTGAGGGAAGGTGAGGTGTGAGAATGGGGAAGAAGATGAGGTCCAAGGGATAGCTGGGTTCAGGCCATCGGAACGGGAGTTAGTAAATTGTCTCTGTACAGGGCCAGGCGGCGAACACTCTGTACATACAACTGTCTCTGTTGTATTTTTCAGCTTTGCCTTTGTATAATGAACACACAGTCAGGAGTAGTATGTAACTGAATGAGTTATGATGTGCTCCAATAAAACTTTATTGGCAAAATGGGCTGGGGACCAGATTTAGTCCACTGAAAAGCAGCTGAAGACTTAACCAGAGAGCTGTTGCTTGCCCTCCTTTATTTTGGAACCCTGTAGACCATATTGTAAAAGGTCACTTTTATCTAATGAGATGATAGGCATGTGACATTTCCAAGGTCAAGAATAAAGTGATGTGGTTTGTCTTTAGAAGATCACTCTGGCTGTTGGTTAGAGATTGGAAGTCACAGTCAGAACCAGGTCAAGAATATGGAGGTTCTGTACACAGCAAAGACCTCCCTGAAGTGGCTGCCACAGTGGGTCAAGCTGCCCACCTGTGTCTTCATGACAGAACCACACTCCCTGGTCCATGAATTCAGACGCTGGCAAGGGATCAACATTAGCATACACACCCCAAGTTAAGAGAGAGTTGGGAACAATTCTCTTTCCTTCTCCTACTATGGAAAACTATATTCTAGAAACTGCCATTGTGAGTTCATAAGGATAAAATGGAGCAGAAACATCCATTTCCATGTAGTGCCCATGAAATAAATGCAAGGAATAAACCTGGTATCCTAAGCCACCAGGAGGTGAGAGCTGTCTGTGTCTGTGGTCAGCCTTGCTCATTGTGACCTGGAGTGGTAGAGTGACAAGTGGCAGGAGGCGGGCCTGTGGGAGCATGTCTTCATAGTAGAGCTGTAGGTTTTTCTGTGGAGTTAGTTGCTGGGTGTTTGAAGATAAAATAGAAAAGGACTTGTAGGGAATTCAACGTGAGCCACTCAGTGAAGAACATTGAGAATGCACAGAAGCAGGGACTGGGTGAGGTCAGTCGAGCCAAACTGCCCAGGTTTAAGTAATGGTCGTATATGTATTGGCTGTGGACTTGACCAACTAGCAAGCTTTCTTGTGGAATTTCCTTATCTGCGAAATGAAAATGAAAGCGGCATTTACTTCAGGAAGCTATCTAGAAGACTAATGTAATGAAGACCACTTGCTTTTCAAAGCACCCAGTTCCTGTCACAAAGGAGCTCCAAACTAAATGTCAGTTGTCACGGTCCTCATCGCCATCATGACTGAGAACGTGTATGTGGAGTCAATCCCTTACTGAGTCCCAGGCTCCACAAACCAGTGCCTGGAACATCACAGCTGGTCATGGGAGCCTGGCTCAGCCTTACTTCCGGTTTCTGTCCTTCCAGATGCCTGCCACAGGAGGCTGAGCTTCACAGAGTCACCCTCACTTATGCCTGCTCCACCCAACTTCTGAGAGCCAGTGCAAAGTGACATGGGGGCTCCTAATTCCACAGTGATTCCACAGAGAGCCTCTGGCTGGGTGACTTTGACACACTGTCTTTCCCTTATCTCTGCCCTCACTGGATGACAAGTGAAATCATTCTAGAACATTCTAAAGACATACCACTCCTTATTTGCATCCATTTGGTCATTAAAAGAACTAAAACCACCATAGTATACTATCTTCAAAAGCTGAAACGTATGGTTACTTCCCCCAGGGCCAGAGAGTCATACTTGGGATCTTCTGCAGCATCTCTAGTACAAGCCCTGTCCCCTGAGTGCTGACAGTGTCGATCTCAGTGATGACCGTGATCCGCTCCTAGGGCTGACTTGAAGGTATGGTTGAAGAGACGGTGTTTGCTGTAGACATGAGGGAGAGCACAGGCTGGGGAATTTGGAGGAGTCCAGAGCAGGGAGAAAAAGTAGTAGACTAGACATGACCAGCAAACTGATGTGGGCCATGAGATTGGGGTGGATAAGAGAGGAAGAGAAGAGAGAGAAAACCAAGAGGGGGAGAGAGAGAGAGAGAGAGAGAGAGAGAGAGAGAGAGAGAGAGAGAGAGAGAGGAGGCAGAGAGACAGAAAGACAGAGACAGAGAGGGAGACAGACAGACAGACAGACAGACAGAATCAAGAGAGAATAAGGTCAGAATGGCTGAGTTCTCCAGGAATCAGAAGTTGGAGAAGAGAAGCAGGGCCTCTGAGCTGAAGAGGTTGGGGTAGAGGGCATGGTAAGAAGAGTCAAGGGGAGCCATGGGTATAGAGTGAGCACTGTGGTATGTTAATAGGAGCCATTCATCCTTGGGGACCTGGCCACCAAGTGAAAGAAGATGGCAGAACAGAATGAAGGTACCAGGCACACGAGACTGAAATGACAGGAGAACCCAGCTCAATGCGGACCTGATTCACACACCAAATCAAAAGGAGTTATAAAATCTCCCTTCTGCAGTAGCTAGGAGAATTCGTTAATGAGCGGTTGGGTGTGAGATATCTCAGTGCTATTCTTGGGTGTGCTAATGAGCGTACCAGTTATACTGAGAAAGAAATTTAATGCGAGCTGAGTTGTTTAAGGGTACAGGGACTCGATGTGTAAAACTTACCAACAGTTCAGCAAAAGTAAGCAAAATGGAGTGCAGGGGCCAAAGGGAAATGGCTACAGGGTGAGGTCAGGAGCACTTGGGTGTCTGCACGGTGCTTTTGAATTCCTGTGCATTTGAGAGATTTATGATAATGTTGGGAACAAAGCCTGTCACAAGTTGATGGGCAGTGTGTCACACTGTCAGCTGGGGATTCCCTCTCTTTGTCTCTTCCTGGCTTGGAACAGGAAAAGGGGGTGGGGGCAGAGCAGAGCAGAGCAGAGCAGAGCCATGGTAGGATCCAGAGCACAGACAGCTGGAGAGGATGATTCTGAGAAGATGCTGAGTGAAACTGTGTGTGGAGGGGATGGTGGCGGTGGTGCATAGCTGTGAGCACACTCAGGCATGTGTACACTTGTGCGTGAGTGTGTGTGTCGGTGTGTGTCTGTGTGTGTCTGTGTCTTCTGTGTGTGTGTGTGTCTGTGTCTTCTGTGTGTGTGTCTATGTGTGTGTCTGTGTGTATGTGTGTCTTCTGTGTGTGTGTGTCTGTGTGTGTCCGTCTTCTGTGTGTGTCTGTGTGTGTCTTCTGTGAGTGTGTCTGTGTGTGTCTGTGTGTGTGTGTCTTCTGTGTGTGTGTGTCTGTGTCTTCTGTGTGTGTGTGTGTCTGTGTCTTCTGTGTGTGTGTCTGTGTGTGTCTTCTGTGAGTGTGTCTGTGTGTGTCTTCTGTGAGTGTGTCTGTGTGTGTCTGTGTGTGTGTGTCTTCTGTGTGTGTGTGTCTGTGTCTTCTGTGTGTGTGTCTGTGTGTGTCTTCTGTGAGTGTGTCTGTGTGTCTGTGTGTGTCTTCTGTGTGTGTGTCTGTGTGTGTCTGTCTTCTGTGTGTGTCTGTGTGTGTTTGTGTGTGTGTATGTCTGTGTGTGTCTGTGTGTGTGTCTGTGTGTGCGTATGTCTGTGTGTGTGTCTATGTGTGTGCGTATGTCTGTGTGTATGTGTCTGTGTGTGTGTGTCTCTGTGTGTGTGTCTATGTGTGTGTGTGTGTCTGTGTGTGTGTGTGTGTGTGTCTTCGTGTGTGTTACATTGACATAACTGATGAAAGCTTATGGAAATAAAGTCTCCCATGTACGTTTTGCTCCCAAACTAAGGAGACCTTTCACCTTCCTCCCCTGGGGGCTCAGAAGTTCCCTCCTCTCTCTTCACATATGGCCCAGTCACACGAGCTGGATGAATATCTTCACATGGCTTTATTCACTGGGTGTTTGACTCGTAACTTTAAGAGACGTATTTGAATGAGCATCATAGTTATGTAAGATGGTCTTTAGCACCAGACTGTGGTCACTCCTTCCAGGAACTGGAGTTCCACAAAGGCTGACAGGTTACAAAATATAATGCATGGGAAATAAATACCAATTAAGACTTGTGTGTACACAGGTTGTCAGTCAATACTCCATTTAGAAAAAGAAGATGAAGAACAAAGACTGGGCTGAAGGATCTGAGAAACGCTAGCTGCAAGAGCTTCGTGTACGTGAAGACCAAGAGTTAGGTGTTAGCTCTCTGACTCCATCCATCCTGAGCTTAGGATAGCTGTAGAGGGAACCTGGATTTTCACAGGCATCTATCAGCCACTCACTACAGTATACCTCTGGACACACACACACACACACACACACACACACACACACACACCTGGAGTAATATGAAGTATCCCTGATACCTAGAACTCCGCCCACCTTAGAAACCAGGGATCTCCGTTACTTTCGTGGTTCTGGACAGCTCCCCCCATGTTCCATACCTTCCTGGATGTTCAAGCTTTCTCTTCTGAGAACTGTTTCCTAAACCAAGGTCTCCAAGCCTACCTTTGGTATCTGAGGAGGAGTAGGCTCACCCTGAGGGTCACCTCACAGATCCTGACAGTCTGGTATGTTTCTTAGGCAATTAGGGCTACCACTCCTCCCTCAGATCTTCGTGTCCCTTGTCTCCAAGAGGATTCAGGTGCCAAACGTCATAGAGTTAGGTCAGAGCCATGGAGGTTTGAGTCTCCACATTTTAACTGCAGACCTCACGAGCTTAGCACATGCACTTCAAATTTCCGGGTCCCTAGTTTTTTCTGAAAGGTGACCACAAGACTGTATCTGCCACATGGCACTGGCATGGTGACTTGCTGTGGTGCGTAGCCACTGCCTAACCTGTCAGCCAGCACCCACACACTCCAGAGGGCAGCTGAGGTTCTGAGGCGGTCCACATGCTGGAGCTGGAGAGACCAATGGAGACGTTTACTCTTCTGTATCGACTTGACTTAAAGAAGATCCCTCTAGCTCAGTTACGCTATTGATGAAAATCCAGAAATTATTTCTTTTTTTCCTTCTCCTTTCCTTCCTTCCATGAATCCCACCGAGGGTGATGTTCTGGGGCTCAATCACTGTCCCCAGGAGAAGTCACTCCTGACCACACCACCTTCCTGGCCCACCGATGCTCACTAACATGGGCAGACTGTGGAGTTTGTCCTGGTGAGAATCTTGTCCAAATCACTTTCAGGTGGGGAAGGTCTCAGGAGCATCTGACAGAGATGCTCTTCTACTCGGGTTTGCTGTGTGGGTCACACCTCACCAGGAGGCATTTATCTCTGCCTTCCAACAAACTTCAGACCCGGCAGCAAAGCGTGTGCTGGCTGGGCTTGGAGCCTGAACTCATCCATTGTCTCACTCCTTTTCTACCAGCCTATTCATCCCCAGTGGTCACTTTCTGGCCCTATGAGAGGCCGAGGGATGGATATAGAGAAAGTCCTCTACTAGTGGCACTGTTTTGGGATGTTTGAGACAGGAGGCTGAGCTGGAGGACATGGGCTGATATGGATTGAGCTCCAGTGGTTACAGTCTGATTGCACTGTTTCCCGGTCTGGTCACCACATGAGAACTCTTGCTGCAGGCCTTTCTATGGTGGAGCATCCTGGCCCCCATCATACTCCCCTCACAGCTGAAACTCTGAACCAGAGTTTGGCTTTTTCTGTCAGATGTCTTATCACAGCAGTAAGAACATAACCAACCGAGTGGAGAGAGGACTCGAGTCAACTGCTGCCCTCCCCTGAGGTCCCTCCAAAACCTTAGCACAGTCCTAAGTAGGGGACAGAGGGAATCCCAATGGACTGAAGGTACTGTTTGTCTTTAATTTCAAACTTTTAATCTGACCTATTCGTCAAATTCCCAAGGGTATTTCCTGTGCTGTTGAAGCCCATTTCAGAAACCCCTTGCCTATGCTGGTAGAGTATGCTCCCCCTGGTAGTTTCAAATTTGTGGTCTGACAGCAAGATACTTGATCCATTTCAAATTGGTTGTTGTCCAGAGTGAGCGAAAGGGATTTAGTTTCATTTTGCTACAGGTGTATAAGCAGGTCCCCAGTCCCAGGTTAGAGGCTGTCTTTTCTATCATTGTAGAGTTAGGCCAACTTGGTGGATAATCAAATGGCTGACCCACAGAAAAGACATCAGCAACGTGGGCATCCCCACCCTCCCATGAAAGCAACTACTGCCTCTCGTCATTAGAAACTTCCTGGCCTCTCGTTATTTGGGGGCAGGGCCATCTTCAGAGTTACTGTTTGCTGGCCATAGATTATTGTAGCAATTTGCAACAAATTCTAAGTTTTCATGGACTTTGTATTTTTCCTTTTAGGAATGGGTGCTAGAATAGTAAAAGTCGAAATGAACAAGTTAACCCACCCCCATTTCCTTTCTTTCTATCCTGCTTATTTCAGTCCTTCCTAAGCGACCCTAAAGGGTCTTGGAAATCTTTATTTCATACTCAAATGTTGCTATAGCTTAAATTCTTTCCACTTCATATTCTTCCTCTGTACTTGACAATTCTAAATCTTGTAGATATAGCTGTGATAACAGTTATTCAAAAATTTCCAGGAGATATGCTTCCTCCTTGTCTGTGACTGCCTGGGGGATTTTGCATAATTGGAATCTTCAGTATATTTCAGGATGTAGGCAAACACTGGCTGGAAGTCCTGAAAATAAAGAAAAGCATTTTAATGCACATCACACATCTACCTAGACTTCTTTGTACCTGTTTGGAGTAGAACACTTAAAATATACTGGGAACCTAGGTAAGGCATTTACCTCCTCAGCAAAGCACCCATCTCCCCTCCCCTGCCTTTCTCCTGCTTCCCAGTATATGCCCACCCTGCAGTTGTTGGGTTCAGGGTGGCAGCTGAGAAAACTTGCGTCAGAGACAGAAGTTGAAAATGAAAACTTTATTTTCTGTGCTTGCAGGGAGGCGGCCAGTTCAGGATCTGAACCACATCCCCAAAGGGAGATTGCACAGCATTCTTATAAGATGAGGACACAAAGCAAGGCAGATAGGGTGGGCGTTGCATTGGTCAATCATATTTCGACACAAGGGTTAAGCAAGGAAGTTAAGATTAGTGACTGGGCCTTATCCGGGTCAACTGGTTTCAGGGTCCTCGAGTCAGCTTTTGCAGCCAGGTCCCCTCATGGACTCTGGGCCAGAATTCTGAAATGATAAGGGAACAAAATAGTGGGCAAGCAGCCTGTCTGTCAATTTCATCAAAATAGGCAGCACATTCATGACCTGTGTGCCTTAGTTTATATAATGGGATCACAAAATCTTTCCGCATTGTTACATCGTTCACTGGTTAACACACAATCGTGAAAGACCTGAAGAAGCAGGACAGGAGTTGGGTTCTGGGGCCTGGGAACATGAACTCAGTTTTGATCCTGCCCTGCCAGCAAGTAGATCTCCTCCCTGAGAGGGCAGAACTCAGGAAACTACCTGAACACCGTGATGGGAGAAACAGGTAGTGGTTGAAAGGTTATGAGAGATGAAATTATACCAACAGAATATTTTTCCTTTTAGTTAAAAAAAAGAAAAGAATCAGATGGCTGGGGCAGTGTGCACATTTCTGTCTGTCACCGCACGTCAGTGCAGTCTCCTGTTCAACTCTGTCCACCATTTTTGTGGTAGTAACTGCACATCTTTGTAAGGACGGCCCCTGGTAATAACTTGGAATCAGGTGTTGTGATTTCTCCTGCGTGACTCACTGGCTCCCTTGTGCCTGTTGGAGGTCTCTCGAGCTTGCCCATGGAGTTTAGGATTTTTTTTCTAGGTCTATGAAGAATCTCGTTGCTGGGGTCGCTCTGTTGATTCTGCTGCTGCTGACATCACTTTCAAGGAGACAGTTGTCTTTTCTGCCAACACCAAGCATGGAAAGTCTTTCCAGCTTCTGGTGGCTTCCTCAGTTTCTCCTTCCAGGGTTTTAAAGTTTTTATTGTGACACTTTCTCATCAACTTGGTTACGTATATCCCCAAACATTTTGACTTTTGAAGTTATCATGAAGGGGCCCCCCTGGCCCCTGACCTTTCATCTTGTGTGTTACTAACACAGGAAAAGCTGCTCTTGTTTTACGTTGGTTGGCGTCTCGCTACTTTGTGGATAGTGTTCAGTAGCTAGAGCTTTCTGCTGGGGCCTTGAGGATCCTTTGTGGATGATACTTACTTGTCTTCTGTAGATGGGTAATCTGATGGCTTCCTTTCCCACTTGTATCTGTTTTGTTTCTCTCTTCTGTCCTACCGATAAGGCTTAGAATGTAATCACTCTGCTGAGTAAGAGAAGGGGAGTTAGCATTTCTGACTTAGAGGAGGGGGCTTTATGTTCTTCTTCCCTGCCTAGTGTAATGTCAGCCACAGGTTGCCACATACAGCCTTTATTATATTGAGACACACTCCTTCTATTCCTATGCTCCTTCTTTTTCTCCCACTCTCTGATCGTGAGCGGATGTTGGACGTATCTGTTGAGATGATCCTGTGAGTCCTGGGCTTGAGTGTGTTTCATGTTTACTGATTTGAATATGTTGAACTATCTTTATGTCCCAGAAATGAGCCCAGCTTGATCATGGTGTGCCATGATTTTAATGTGTTGTTGAATCTGTTTTGCAAAATTCCTATGGTTTTAAAACCAACTGATATAATATGATTTTCCATAGCAGCCCAAGAAAATGAACACATCAGTCTTCACTCCTGGAAGGTCAGGAGCATAGGCATCAGTAGTTATCAATTCAATAGCATTGATGGGGGTAGTAACAGGCTATGGGGCTGTGCACTGACCGAGAAAAGATGAGCAAAATGCCCACATTCCAATGCTATGTAATGTCCACGCAGACCGGGTCATTACAGATGGTCCGAAAAGCAATGACAGCATTCAAGTGTGGCTGGCTGGGGGATGGAAGGCCAGAAAAGTCCCTAGTCTCTAGAAAGACCAAGAGACTATGTGCACGAGCGTGTGTGTGTGTGTGTGTGTGTGTGTGTGTGTGTGTGTGTGTGGTGTGGTGTGTGAGGTGTCTATGAGGTGTGTGTGTATGTGTGTGTGTATGTGTGTGTGTGGTGTGTGTGTGTGGTGTGTGTGTGTGGTGTGTGGTGTGTGAGGTGTGTGTGAGGTGTGGTGTGTGGTGTGTGTGTGAGGTGTGTGTGAGGTGTGTGTGGTGTGTGGTATGTGTGTGTGTGTGTGTCTTCTGTGTGTCTGTGTGTGTGTCTTCTGTGTGCTGTATGTGTGTGTATTGTATGTGTGTGTTGTGTATTGTGTGTGTGTGGTGTGTGTATTGTGTATGTGTATGTGTGTGTTTGGTGTGTGGTGTATGAGGTGTGTGTGTGTGGTGTGGTGTGTGTGTGTATGTGTGTGTGTGTGTGGTGTGTGGTGTGTGGTGTGTGGTGTGTGGTGTGAGGTGTGTTTGAGGTGTGTGTGGTGTGTGGTGTGTCTGTGTATTGTGTGTGTGTGTGGTATGTGTGGTGTGGTGTGTGTGGTGTGTGTGTGTGGTGTGTGTGGTGTGTGTGTGTGTGTGGTGTGTGGTGTGTGGTGTGTGAGGTGTGTTTGAGGTGTGTGTGGTGTGTGGTGTGTCTGTGTATTGTGTGTGTGTGTGGTATGTGTGGTGTGGTGTGTGTGGTGTGTGTGTGTGTGGTGTGTGGTGTGTGTGTGTGTGTGGTGTGTGGTGTGTGAGGTGTGTTTGAGGTGTGTGTGTGGTGTGTGTGTATTGTGTGTGTGTGTATTGTGTGTGTGTGTTGTGTGGTGTGTGTGTGTGTGTGTGTGTGAGTGTGACATTTGCTCTTAACCGACTGCAATCTTGAGTTAGATGTGAAGTTCAGAATGTGAGTTCAGAAATATTTGAACTCCATCTGACTTTGCTGTACCCACGATTCCCACTGCTTAGACATTGTACGGGGTTGGGAGCTGATGGGGCCATCTCTGTCCACCTGCAATCCACTATGTAACCAGTCTCATTTAATCCACTTCCTAAAAGCTAAATCTCAACAATTTCTAAAGCACAGTAGCCAAACTGCTTAGTTAATATGCTCACCGCCCAGCCTCTGAAGCAGGCTGAAGTAAGGGCACCTTTGTCCTTGCTCAGTGATGTGCACAGCAGCACAAGTCCCCATACCTTGCTCCAGTACACAGCAGACTGCCACATCATGCTGCCTTTTGCTGGTTAAGCAGCTCCTAACCTGGAGTTCTCCTTAGAGATACCACAGGCCTTTAGTGAGCTGACTTACCGCCCTGAGCCTCCAGAGGGACAGCCGCTGAAACTCATCTTTGACCTCAGCAATTAAACATTCTCTTGTCTCCAGCCATGGTAGCTAGCTCCCTTACCTTGCATTGGCCTGAGGTATCTTATGTTAAGCTACTGTGAATTCAGTGAAGGCATGAACCCTAAGATACTACAACTTCAATGTGCTTCTTCATTTGCCTGTAGCTAAACCCTTTTTGGGGCGGGGAAAGAAATCAAGTATTCCAAAAGCATTGATATCTGTAGCTGGAATGACGGGGCAGCCTCTATGTAAACTCCAAGGCCTGGCAGCTGCAAAAGCATCTCCTGCAGGAGGACCTAATTGAGGACTGCCTAAGAGACCAAGGACTGCTGGTGCAGACAATGCCAGCCAATCAGGAACTGCTGTTTAGACGAGATGCTTTCTTGGGACCAATGGGGCTGGGGTGGAGGGTATAAAAGGGCTCGCAGCAGTGCTCAGATGAGCTTGCTTGGGTGTTTCTCACCTGCTCCCAGACTCTGTGTCCTTGACTCTGCTGCTACCTGACCTCCAACCCCCAAGGGCAGGCAGAGTCCAGTGTCAGTAGTCCAGGGCACAGGCAACAGATAACCTCCTTTTATTCCCCTTCCCGAACCATGATCATGACAGAGCCTGTTCAGTAAGGTGTTTCCTAATGTGGGCATCCTCAGGATCAGACAGCTCTACGGTGTGACTGTCGCACAGCTCTGTTTGACTCTCCTTGAATGAAATCCCCCTTTCTTTGTTGGAGGAGAGCACTGCTTTGCAGATAACTCCCATGTTCTCTTCACTTTCAGAATGTCCTAAAGCATCATTTCCTGACCTGTGGGCCGAGACCTCTATGAAGTCCTATGACCCTTTCACAGGTCACATATCAGATATTCTGCACATTAGGTATTTACATTAATAATCACAGTTATAAAGCAGCAATGAAATAAATTTATGTTTGGGGGTCACCGCAATATTAAGGGGTCACAGCATTAGTAAGGTTGAGAACCACTGGACTAAAGCTTTTCTGCTCCCTTGAGTCTCTGCCATGCTTGTTTTGGCCTTTCTACTCACGAAGATGACATGGCATTTGGATACAATAGGTCTGGGAACTTGGGCGTGTCTGTTGAGACCATGGACAACAGAATGGATTTATAAAAATAAACATCATTCCAAGCCAGATGCAAATGTCATGCATACATCTTCCCATAGAATGGCCCAAGCTTATGGGACTGTGCGAAGGAGAGGGACAAAAGACCCTTGATTTTTCGTTCATGTGGAACAATAGAAAAACAGCCTTGCTAACTCTTAGGGGAAAGAAGCAGTGGTTCATAAGCCCCCAGTTGGCCTGTGCACGAGCAGGCTGAAGACATTTTCTCCCAGGCAGCTCCCTTCCTCACTGTTAGAAACTCTGGTCTCCTAGGAGCAGGGCACAATGCTGAGCAGGACTCTATCTCTGTCTCTGTCTCTCTGTACACACACACACACACACACACACACACATACACACACACACACATTCACTCACATTCACATATACACACATTCACACACATTTACACACTCTCACATACACATTCACACACATTCACACACACATTCACACACATTTATATGCATATTCATACGCACATTCACATACACACACATTCACACACATTTACAGACACATTCACATACACACACATTCACAGACACATACACATTCACACACACACGTTCATAACACATTCACACACATTCATACACATTCATACACACACATTCTCACACACATTCACATACACATTCATATACATTCACACACACATTCATACACACATTCACACACACATCACACACATTCATACACACATTCACACACACATTTACACACACATTCTCACACACACATTTACACACACACACCACACATTCATACACGCATTCACACACACATTCATACACACACATTCTCACACACACATTTTCACACACACATCACACATTCACACACACATCACACACATTCACACACACATCACACACATTCATACACACATTCACACACACATTTACACACATATTCTCACACACATTCACACACACATTCATACACGCATTCACACACACATTGACACACACATTCATACACACATTTATACACACATTCGCATACACATTCACACACGTTCACATACACACACTGTTTAATTAAGATCGGTAGACTAGCTATGACACTGTGTGACAACCGTGTAAGCTGATGTTGTTGGAAGCTACTGTATAAAAGGCACACAGGGTCGTCTGTGTTACCTTTCTACAGCCCCATTTTACCTCAGTTTTAAGTGGAATACAGTTTAACGTTTCAAGAGCACCCAAATAAAATAAAATCCATAACAAAGTAACAAAATGCTCCATCTTACCACTTGGTTAACCAAAATCAAATCAGCTGCATTGATCAGCAAACGTGTTTGGATGTGTCTAAAGAAGGGTGAAATAGAGCCTGAGCCAGCTTTCCGAGGAAGTGGGCACAGAGCCCAAAGAGGGGCCCTTTTCTACTGTCCAGTTACGTGCTCTGTGTTGTCTTTTTTCTTTTGTTTTGTTTTGGTACATTTAGGATATGTTCTGTAATAAGAATAAAGATTTGAAAGAACTAAATGGAAAAAAAATAAACTCATAAAAACCCTAGAAAATAAAATCTATTATTTTTACAACTTTGGGCGGGGAATCCCTTCCCACGGAAGGAAGACCCAGCACCCAGAAGCCATACAGGAAACAGCTGATGAGTTAATCTCATGAAAATGAAACATTTCCGCAGATCAAAACACGTAGGAACACTTAGAAAACAAACGTGAAATTTTCTAGTAGACAAAGGATCCAAAGCCCAAAATAACTCTTACAAATCAGAGAAAAAGAGACCTTGTGAAAGAAGAGGAGGGGAGACAGGGCAATGGAGGATGCTAAGACTCCTTTGCTTTTCTTAGCCTGAGACCTCAAGGTCAGAACAATAATAGGTCTGAGCGTTGGGGCCTCCTGTGCACCCTACTGAGAGGACTGGCTATGTCCCATGTCCTCCACCTCCGTGAGAGCTGGTGAGCTTGGGGAATCTGAAGGAAAGCACCTTCAGAGACACGAGGGCAAGCTATAGCCATAGCAGCACATGATCCATCGCTCGCAGCCCAGCCTCATGGGAGTCACAGTGTGAGCGCATCTTCAGACCAGCCCAGTAGAATGACACTTGTCAGGAAACACGAAGATGGAAGAATCCGGCTCCGATAGTTCAATAGGGCACAAGGCCAGGCAGAGGATAACCCTGGAAGGGCACTAAAGTTACTCCCATGTGATGAGAGGCTGTCCTTCATCAGGAGAAAATAATAAATGTGAGTCACCTATAAGCCATCACTCAGAAGAGAGTCAGAAACTGTCTCACCCTCACTGAAGCACGAAAGCCTCAAATCCCAAAACCATGTGGCCTCTAGTCCCAGCCCCCTCTTTTTCTAGAAGCTTCGGGAATGACATCCTCAAGCAGAGGAGGGGAAAGACAGCAACCATGTGGATAGGGACGGGGATGATTTGCTAGGATTAGAACCCAAGGCTTCATGTTGACCCTGATGCTATGGGCTGTGTGAGATTAGACTGACTGTAACCAACAACTGAATAAGGTTAGAGGAGCCCGTGAGAGGACGAGAGGATTGGGCAGCCATGAGGAGGAGCAATGAGTTCACCATCATTTGTCCACAGGGATCTTGCCTCATGTGCGTGGAGGAATCCCCCTATGAATTAACAATCATCAGAACACAAACCAAAGGATGTTTTCCTGCCTTTGTGGAAGCAAACAGACCTATCAGGAATGTCAGGAACAGGACAGAGGGTTGCACAGCCATTCCTGGGTACTGGCATGGAAGCCATCTCTCTGGAAGGCAAATTGCTTATCTGCTTGAGTTCTTAACATATTATTCAAAATTTCACTTCTAGAAATGTGTTCTAAAAGTCTGACATATATATATATATGTGTATATATATATATATATATATATATATATATATATACATGTGTGTGTGTGTGTGTGTGCATGCATGTGTGTGTGTGTGCATGTATTGAACTGAAGATATACCGAGAACTGTGTTAGACAAGAGAAAGTTGAATTCTCAGCTGAGGAATAACAAATTGCTGAGAAGCACATAGAGAAATGTTCAACATCTTTAGTCATAAGGGAAATGCAAATCAAAACAACCCTGAGAGTCCACCTCACACCAGTCAGAATGGCCAAGATCAAAAACTCAGGTGGCAGCAGATGCTGGCGAGGATGTGGAGAAAGAGGAACACTCCTCCATTGTTGGAGGGATTGCAAACTGGTACAACCACTCTGGAAATCAGTCAGAGGTTCCTCAGAAAATTGGACATTGCACTACCTGAGGATCCCGCTATACCTCTCCTGGGCACATACCCAAAAGATGCTCCAACATAGAACAAAGACACATGCTCCACTGTGTTCATAGCAGCCTTATTTATAATAGCTAGAAGCTGGAAAGAATTCAGATGCCCTTCAATGGCGGACTTGATATAGAAAATGTGGTTCATTTACACAATGGAATATTATTCAGCTCTCGAAAACAATGACTTCATGAAATTCATAGGCAAATGGATAGAACTAGAAAATATCATCCTGAGTGAGGTAACCCAATCACAAAAAAACCACATATGATATGCACACACTGATAAGTGGATATTAGCCCAAAAGTTTGAATTACCTAAGATACAATCCACAGACCACATGAAGCTCAAGAAGAAGGATGACCAAAGTGCAGATGCTTCACTCCTTCTTAAAAGGGAGAACAAAAATATTCATAGGAGGTAGTATGGAGACAAGGTTTGGAGCAGAGACTGAAGGAATGGCCATTCAGAGACTGCCCCACCTGGGGATCCAGCCCATATACATACAGACACCAAACCCAGTCACTATTGGGGATGCCAAGAGGTGCATGCTGACAGGAGCCTAATATAACTGTCTCCTGAGAGGCTCTGCCAGAGCATGACAAATATAGAGGCAGACTTCCACAGCCAACCGTTGAACTGAAAACAGGGTCCCCATTGGAGGAGTTAGAGATAGGATTGAAGAAGCCAAAGGGGTTTGCAACCCCATAAGAACAACAATACCAATCAACTAGAGCTCCCAGGGACTAAACCACCATCCAAAGAGTACACATGGACAGAGCCATGGCTCTAGCTGCATGTGTAGTAGAAGATGGCCTTGTTGGACATCAATGGGAAGAGCAGCCCTTGGCCCAGCCAATGCTCGACCCCCCCAGTGTAGGGGAATGTCAGGCTGGGGAGGTGGGAAGGGGTGGGTGGATGGGTTGGGGAACACCCTCATAGAATAAGGGGGAAGGGGAATAAGATAGGGGTTTATGGACAGGAAACTGGGAAAGTAAATGTAAATAAATAAAAAATAATCCAAAAAAAAAAAGACGAGAAAATTAAGAAGCCCGGTTTTGTTGCTGTAAACAGAATAAGTGCCGTGCAGTTTATTTGAACAAAGAAACAACCCGTGCATCCGGTCTTGCAGAGAAGTCCACCCTGACAGGCACAGAGGCAGGAGGCAAAGCAAGCAGACTGGACAAGCTTGCAGTGAAAAGTCCCTCCCCAAAGGTTAGTTGGCAGATTCAGATCAGCTCCATTCTGCTGTTAACACTGCCGGAGGCTTGGAGTCACAGGAAGCATGGACCTGTTTTTGCCCACCGCTCCCCTGAAAGATTCTTAACACTCCTGATGACAATATGTGCATTTGTACCATAAAAATAAAGGTCATAGAAACTTTAAAAAGAAAGACTAATGTGGAAATGGGTTGGATGAAGGGAAATCTGAGTGCAGAAGCACCGGAGGAATGTAGAAACCGTATAGGTGAGCAGACCAGAGCAGGGGCTGGTCTACGCATGGGCTGTGGAGGGCAGGCGCACAGACAGGGGACCAAGCACGCAGAGTTTATTTCTCGTGCTTTACTCTGGCCACCCACTGTACAATGACCACATCCCTGATTTTTTTCAGGGAGAGGGGAGGGCTAAGAGCAGGTGGGGATGAAAAGGAAAATAAGCCCGCAGAACTAGACACTCAACTGAGAGGGAACCAAGTGTCAGGACTCATGAACAAGGGTCACAAACACAGGCCAGGACTCCAGACTGAAAATGAATGTGATACGAAAATCAACCCACACAACGATGAAATTGGAAGCCTTTGTCCAGAGAAGCGGGAGCTGTCTTTACAGTCCTTAAGACTAGTGGGTGGTTCTTCTCTGAAGACGCCCCAGCTCAATAAGATTCCTGTAGACAAAGGCAGTGGAGGCCCCAGCAAAATGGTTCAGCCCAGCCTTCCTCCAACAGAGCCCTAGCTAGGCACACAGAGGGTGTGAACGTGTTGCTTTTCACATAAAACCCAAAATGGAAACTCTCAAAAGAGTTAGAGGAGGCGAAGAAACCTCAAAGACCAAGATGGGAAACATCAGAAAATGAACTGCAAGCAAATCTCCAGGAAATAAGAAGATATTGCCTCTGTGAGATGCTAAGGGGTTGCTGTTAAAACAGCAATAAAACAAACGTTAAAAGAATCCTTCTGAATTTCAAAAGTGCTCAGGGAAATTAAAATGGCAAACATCCAAAACAATAGTATTAAAGCAAATTCAACACAAAGACCAGGGAAATCTTCCAAAAGATAGGATACAAATACAAACAAAGAGACCTCCACCCAAGAGAGACAGGCTATAAAAATCAAAGGCTCGGCCCGGGGGCCCAGAACTGAAAAGCAAAGTTTTACAAAAGAGAACAGGAAAATCTGTAGAAGGGAGTCACTAATTAAATAAAATAATTAAAGGATATTTACCAGATTGCTAAGCTCATGACCTCATTGCGGGGGGGGGGGGGGGGAGCGGGGGTGCAAAACAAAACACACAGAGCACAGTGTATTGCTGCATTCCTATAATCCCAGCATTTGGGAGTCAGCTGGAAGCAGAAGGCTCGCAAATTCAAGACAGCCTGGATTATACAAAGGCTATACCTTGAGCAAATCCCAGGATTGGAGATGGGCCTTCATGTTGGAGGGCCAGGTGCACAAGGCCCTGGGTTTGAATCTAGAAGTCAAAAAGAAGAAGAAGAAGAAGAAGAAGAAGAAGAAGAAGAAGGAGGAGGAGGAGGAGGAGGAGGAGGAGGAGGAGGAGGAGGAGGAGGAGGAGGAGGAGGAGGAGAAGAAGAAGAAGAAGAAGAAGAAGAAGAAGAAGAAGAAGAAGAAGAAGAAGAAGAAGAAGAAGAAGAAGAAGAAGAAGAAGAGGTGGAGGAAGATAGGTTATTTCTCTGCCGACAAAAAAAGTCAATTCAAACCAGATTGTATCATATTAAGGCATTTATTGGGAAGCTGCTCTTGGGAAGGGCAAGTTCACTGGCCCTAAGGATTGAGGCTGGGGAGTCACCATCGGGAAAGGGGAGAGGGGTAGGGAGGGATAGATAAGAAGAGACCAAAATGTCTGAATTATATAGGGAGGAGCCTCTAGGGGAAAGGCAACCCAGCACCTAGGCTGGAAAGTTCATGGTTGGGGCTATGCCAGGAACGGACTGAAGAATGCTGGGAGAACCTGGAGGCCAGGTCTGCTTCGGTATGTAAAATATGCACCTTGGACCCTTGTTTGGTGGAAACCAGTCAAAAGAGGAGGAGGAAGAGGAGGAGGAAGAGGAGGAGGAGGAAGAGGAGGAAGAAGAGGCAGAGGGGGAGGGAGGAGGACGAGGAGGAGGAGAGGAAGGGAAGAGGAGGGGAAGAGGAAAGAAAATCACAGAAAATGCCCATATAGAACAATACAAACACTCCAAGGATAAAAGGGAAAAACATGAGTGTTGTTTCTTGCTTTGCAAGAAGTGAGTGGGATCAAAATGGCTCCCAGACCCCAGACAGCAGCCCTGTCAGCCAGACGGTTGTAAGTATTGGCTGAGAGTCTTACACCAAAAATTGACCTCACCCCCCACTGTGTGCACACACGTGTGTATTGTCTATGCTTGTCCATGACTGTATATGCCAGTCATGGTCAAGCTTTGATGTCACATGTCTCTTTTCTATGGAGGTCCACTTTTTTTTATTTTGAGACAGAGTTCATTACTGAACCTGCAACTTGCTGTTTGGGTTGGACTGGCTGTCAGCATTGTCTAAACTGGGTGTGCCTGACTTGCTATAAAAGGGGCTGCTTGCCCACCCTGCTCTCTCTCACTCTTGCCTTCTTGCTCCTGCTCTGTTCACTCACCCCTTCCCCCTCTCTCCCCATTCCCTTCCCCACTCCCTCTCTTCACTCATGGCTGACCTCTCCTCTGCCCTCTCTCTTCCTTTCTCTGCCTCTACTACCCTCTTAACTCCCCTCCCCATACCCTGAGTAAACTCTTCTACACTATACAGTCATGTGGCTGGTCCCTCAGGAGGAAGGGCTGTCTCAGCATGGACACCCCCTTCCCCTATACCTCACCACACGTCCACCAAGCATAGTCCTTCTCCCCTTGTCTTTTTATAAACACAACACTGGCTGCCCAACAAGCCCCTGAGACCTACAAGTGCTCCCTGCCCACTTTGCCCAGCACTGTGCTTAAAGACACATGGAGATCTGAACTCAGGTCCTCCTGCATGAGTAGCAAGGTCATCTCCCCAGCCTGGGGCCAGAAGTCTTGATCCAAGCTTCTGAGGACATGCAAGCATGAAATGCCTTATACACGCAAGCACGTGCTCTTAAAACATTTCCCCCAAACAACACAGTTTTCAGGAAACCATGAGAGAAAGTGCTTTGCCAAAACCAGGAGAAAAACAAGAAGTGATCAGAGAGTCCTCAGATAGAGACTCCAGGCATTGAAGTCCAAGAGGACCTCCCAGGACCCTGGGAGGTAACCAACCAGGTAACCTGCACTGAGGCAGGCAGGCCCCAGCAGGATGTCACCAAAAGAGCCTAGTCATCGTCCTCCGCATCTGCATAGGCTGCAAGGAGAAGCCCTTTGCAGCCCAGCCCCCTTTGCAGCCCAAAGCCTAGGGCCAAGTAGCAAAAGAATCCTAAACACGGGGGAAAACGAAGAGTTGTATAAAACAGGAAATGTGCACCCACCCCATGGCTTAGCTGTGAATAATGTGAACGCAGTCATAACTACATAAATAGTGAGTGTTGATTTAGCCAAACATTAGCCTCTAACTACCATGACGAGTTTGAGTGGAAGAGAGGAGAGTGCACGTATGTGCCAGGAAAAAGAAGCTTAAAAGCTAAATCCTCTTCCATAGTAGGCATTTATTAAAAAGCATAGAAACTGGAAAAAATAAAAATAAAATGACGGCCTAAGCATGCTATTTTAGCATGAGGAAGTACCAGAAGAAACAGCAACCATTCTTAGCAACAGCCTCCAGCGAGGGGATCTGGAAGGGGAGTGCCGGTTTACATTACAAGCCTCACAGAGCCATTACCGTTTCGAAACTACTACGCACGTACAACTCTGATAAACATAACGTTTTGAGCACTGCCAAAGACACAACAAGGGGGGATTAAGCTGAAGTAAGCTTGGTTCTGACCGCTGGGTCAATTTATCGCCAAGTTCATAAGTGACTTGGGCACTCGGGGGCATAGACTAAGAAGGACAATGATTCATAAAGCACCTTGAAATCTTGCTTATTTTTCTTTAAATTCATACAGGATTGTTCACGCTCCTTCATTCAACGACTGACTGTTCTCTAACACATAGCAGAGGGTTCCTTGTTGCTGGTTTTCCTAGCTTAGCTTTGTTTTTTCAGTCACACACAAGGCTGGCATGCTGGAGACCATCAGTAATTCTTTCAGCTCAGTAAGATCCAGTGGGCATCAGGAGGATTTATTCGAGAGGGATACAGTTGAACACCTCATGGCCTTTCAAGTCGCTCAGGGCAAGCACTGTAAAACTCCCTGGTCTCATCTGTTCACCTCAGAGTCTAGGCCTAGTCTCTCACAGCTGAGTACTAGAAACCCAAATGAATAAACCCCAGTATGAGGCCAAAACGGGACTATCCAACAGTAGAAATTGGGATGGGGTCTTCAAGTAGAAGCTGGATCTCCACTTGTAGAAGATGGGGGCCTCACCAGTAGAGGCTCTTCCAGCAGGAACCCACAGCAGACAAGGCTGTAAAGAAAGGGGAAGAGAATGAAGTACAAGAGGGAGGAGAATCAGGGAGACTTGCAGCCTCTTCACCGCAATGAAAGAAAGCAGAAGATTTCATTCTGAAGAGCTCAGTGAGGAGCCCCCTACCATGTCCAGCCCACGTGAGTCCTGGAGCCAGCATTAGTTTGTGCTTCGAGCAAGCAGATCTTTCAGGAAGTTTCTCTAAGCATGAGGTTTCAACAATATGTTGTTTTAAGCCAGGAGGAATGGCATAGCCCTTAATTCCAGCATTCCAGAGGAGCGGGATTGGGAGTTCAAGGGCAACCTGGGATACGTAGTGAAAGTCTGTCTGAAAACAAAACAGGTAAGCAGGCAAAAAAATGCAGTAATCTTTGTTGATCATTAACATACAATGATTAATGTACAAAGTTTACCTAGAGGCTCAAGACCCATCTTATGATGTGGAGATGATGGCTGGACAGACAGAGATTGTGTGAACTTGTGGTTCTTGCAGAGCACGTGGATCTGATTCCTAATGCCTACATGGTGGCACACAGCTGTCTCGACCTCCCGTTCCAAGGCATTTGATGCCCTCTTCTGGCCTCTTTCTGTACCAGACGTGCCTGTGGCACGTACACATCCATGAAGGTAAAACATTCATACACACAAAATCAAAATTTAAAAATCTAACAAAAATGTGGTGTCGACTACAGGAATACAATGGGATCATTTTTTTTCCAGAGCCAGATGTGGTGGGCAGATCTGACTGGTGTGCCTCTGGAAGGTTTCCCTCAATGTCCCATTCTGTTCCGGAGAAATGAGTCACTGGCCAGTTCATCGTAGGCTGTAATTTAAGGATGAAATCCCACTCTAATTCCCAAATAACTGATGCAAAGACATATTATGTTTATTAACAAACTCTGAGCACTTCGACTGGACAGGTATCCATCTATTTGAACACCCTCAGCCTGTGTCTGCCACCTCCTCAGTGGGACCACACATTTACACTCAGTGTAAGTTGGGGCCACAGGATCTAGAATAGGCTATGTAGAGTAAGAGATACAAACCCAAGAGATGTCGTCGTACTGGTGTGGAAGTGGGAACTGTAGGGGGGACACCCTGCTGGAATTGCCCATACTAGACTGAGCTTAGCCTGGGACCTGCCTGGAAGCCAAGCCAAGCAGTCACCTTCCTAGAAACAATGCATGATTCATTCAAAGCAGTGGAGACAGGCTAGTCTGACTCCATGACAGGCTTCAAATTGGCAGTTCAGAAGACTAGGCCTAAATCTCTGTTTTCAAGAACTGAACAAGCCTCAGAAATGGTCCCACCACCTGACTTGAGGTAAGGACAATGGGGCAGCAGCAGTTCCCAGACTTCTCCAGCAACAGTTTCCAGACCCCCACACTCCAGCAATGGTTCTGAAATGTCCCTAGAAATAGAGTCAACAGATAAAGATAGAGGTCACCTACCCCTTCCCCTGTAGGATGATGTCATTAGGCAGGTGAAGGCAGGTACAAGATAGAATGAGGCCTCTCATTGGACAAGAAGGAAGGATGGGCAAGAGAAAAGTTTTAGAGAGGAGGAGGATACTGGAGTGAGGTAGAGAGGAGCAGCTGAAAGAACATGGAGGCAGATGTTAAGATTCCTCTCTGCACATTTACAGGTTGTTATGAATATTCCTAAAGGATGAATGTGTGCAGGCTTTTGTGTGTCTAAATGTCTAGATGATCAAACTGTATGTTATCTAGGTGGGCAATTATATCTTATCAGTTTGATCAGAGGTTATCGTGTTGTGTGTTCTTTCATGTGGTGATTTAATTGAGTTCAAGGAAGTGTGTGGTGGCTGGGCCGCCACTGAATTGAGGTGTGTGTGTGTGTGTGTGTGTGTGTGTGTGTGTGTGTGTGTGTGTGTGTGTGTGTGTGTGTGTTATGGTGGCTACCTGCCTTTGGAACTAAATGGGTAGAGAGATTGTTGCCAGGCTCAGGGAGTAGCCATCAGCAGTGTGATGTGGGATAGAGCAAAGTGGGTGAGACACTTTGCTGACTGACTTGAAAATATCTAACAGATGTCTTTGGGTACTACAGTGACGACAACTAGTGTGGGATAAAAGAAAGAATTATCTATTAATTTTACAGCAACATTCCCTGGATTCCCCTAATGTGTTTTAAATGAGCTCACTCCTGGGTCTCTCCCTCATTGTAGATGGTAGACCCCCAGCATGCTGGACTTCTGCAGAATAAACACTCTTTGCATTTACATACTATTTGAGCCAGGGCATATCATTCTTCAGTGAATCATAGACCCTTCCAGCAGAAACAAGAGCAACTGGGATAGAGGAGTCCAATATGCTCCCCAGAAGCTGTGTGTACTGTTTATGGCTGGCTGGTCAGGGTTCTATCCCTGTAGCCTTGGAGATCCCCTTTCTATCCATGGCTTAGGAAAATTCCTGGGTCTTATTAGCACAGCAGATAAGCCCCACATCTCACTCATCAAGGCTGTGATGCAGAGGGCCCTGTCTGCATGATCTCCTAAGGCTGGGACCCCTGTGGACCTGGACTATTGTGAGAATGAGCAGCCCCACTTGTTTGCACAGAAGCCTTAGGAGTAACAAAAAGAAGAGATTGGGTATATCTGGGCAAATTCTCCCTACCCTGTTGCAATCAAGAGAGAGTATACTTGTGGGGGTTGGCCTTGTGCACTGTATATTCAGATGCTGATGTCTATGTCCAGACATCTGTCTACAGCCCAGCTGATGGTGTGATCAAGCATCTATGGTCTCAGTGCTTTGTAAAAATTGTTTTCCATCATCTCTGATTGGTCAACAAAGCACTGACTCAGCCTATGACTGGGCAGAGGAGATAGAAAGGCTAGACTTCTGACCCCAGCTGAGAGTCCTAGGTAGAGAGAAGGAGAGAAGGGTCACAAGGGAGAAAGAGAAGAGATGGCCATGAAGGAAAAGGTTCAGGAGGAGTCAAGATGAGCAGGTCTCCAAGAAATTTCACCGTGAGGAGGCGCGTGGGGCAGAGCAAGCCAGGGTGAGACTTGAACAGCAAGTCACAAGAGGTCTATGGCGGGTAAGAAAAGCTTCAGTCCCAGGATAAGCTCAGCTGAGTCTGGGCAATTCCAGCAGGGTGTTCCCCCTACAGTGCCCACTTCTGGACACCCACACCAGCACAACGTTTCCTGGGTTGCATCCCTTACTCTACACGATTCTAGATCCTGCAGCCCCAACTTACACAGACATCATGGGCCTCAGGGTTGCCTATGACAGAGGCTGACTGAATCTCCTGGTCTTCCATCTAGCTTTAGACAGTTCAGCATGGACAAGCATTGTTGTACACTGTGGTCCTGCCCAAGTCACCCAAGTCCCACAAGGAAGGGAGACAATCTCTAGGATCTGACACGTATAAGCACCGATGGCTCTGACATCCTCTCTTAGAGTAGAGCAGAGAGGTGGCTTGGAGCTGAGATCCAGGATAGAGGGTAGAAATATGAGCAGAGGATAAGTATGCTGATCCAGGAAACGTGTGTCCCTCCCCCATACTACTCCAGCTCACGCAAGCACTCAGGACCCAGACACAAGGAGAGAGAGAATTAAAGAGGTTGTCACCAAACCAAGTCAGCAGTTGTTGATGCTATGAGTTCCTACATAATAGCCTGGCATAAGAAGACCTGTGCATGGACTCTCAGCTTGCTTCTTGTTCACAGGTCCCCTCCTTTCCCTCCCTTTGCAGATATATATAGCGAGGGAGAGAGAGCTTTTATTTATAGCTACCTTTGTTGGGAGTATAATTGGTTGTAAATGAATGCTTCTCCCAGGCTTTTAGATGTCATGTCCCAGAGCGTCCATGGTCAATGTCACAATGTCTTAGTTCTATTTCTGTGAAGAGGCACCAGGACCATAGCAACTCTTATAAAAAGAAGCACTTAATTGTGACTTGCTTACAGGTTCAACGGGTTAGTCCATTTTCATCATGGTGGCACACATGGAGTTGGAGCAGTAGTAGCTGAGAGAGCTACATCCTGATCAGCAGACAGACAGGCAGAGAGGGGGAAAGAAGAAGAGGATAACTGGGCCTGGTGTGTGCTTTTAAAACCTCAAAGCCCAAACACCATACCCACCCCATCCCTCCACACTCACCCCACTCCTCAGCACCCCTCCCCCAACAAGGCCCCACCTCCTAATCTTTCTAATCCTTCCAAACAATTCCACTCCCTGGTGACTAAGCATTCAAATATATGAGCCTATATGGGCCATTCTTATTCAATCTGCCACGTTCCACTTCCTGGCCTCCATAGGGCCTCCTGCTTATGCATGTCTCATGATGAAGAATCCATTTCATCCAACTTCCGAAGTTCCCAGTTTTTCCCAGTCTCAACACTGTTTAAAAATCCAAGCCCAGCGGGGCTGGGGATTTAGCTCAGTGGTAGAGTGCTTACCTAGGAAGCGCAAGGACCTGGGTTCGGTCCCCAGCTCCGAAAAAAAGAACCAAAAAAAAAAAAAAATCCAAGCCCAGCCTTGTCTGAGACTCACTTAACTGTACTCCTCTGTAAAATCAAAATAGAAAAGCAGACCACATACTTCCAACACAGAGGGGCATAGAGCATACATTCCAAAAGAGAGGGGAGGGTGTATAATTAGGAAATATCAGACCAAAGAAAGGCCTAAACCCAGAAAGGCAAGCTCCAAACTCTGTATCTTCATGTCTGGTGCTTAAGGAACTCTTCAGATCTCCAGCTCCTTTCATTTTGTTGACTGCAACACACTTTTCTCTCTTGGGCTGGTCCCACAACTTTTTAGGCAGGTATCCCACAAGTCTTGAATCTCTGCCGTCTTAGGGGCTCTGACCCAGTCCAGACTCCACCTTAACAACTTCACACAATGGCCTCTCTAGGTCGCCATTCAGGGATGGCCCTGCCACATGCTTGCCCTCCAGAGGCTTTCCTTAGCCATGGGAGAAGATTCCACAACCCCATTCTTATATCCTTGACTCTAAAGCCAGAATCATATAGCAGAGGCTGTTGAGTTCTGCTCCTTCCTGGGGCTAGAACCTAGGCTACCCTTATATTACTTTTGCATATGTTTTTAGTTGCTGGTACTTTCCTTTGATACTTAAGCTTTCCATAATTCCCTTTCACAAATTGGAAGCTCAGCTGGGTGCTGCGTTACCCTGAGGTCACCTAGCACCAGTCTTTTCTTTAAACTTTTTTATCTTCTTGAGCCCTGGACTTAGCTCCCTTACATTTCCTGGCGTTCCTTTGCTCCTCAAGCTGTACAATTTGCATTTCTTTGTGCCCAGCTTGCATATTATAGGTTTGATAAATGGAATCGCTAATAACCACTGGACACAATCAATACTAGGCTGTCTTGAAATCTCCTCAGCCAAAGATATTCATCCAAAACTGTTCAATTTATCCTTGGGCCAAATTTTCGGAGAAAGAGTAAAAGTAGCCATTTGCTTTGCCAACATATCACAAAAGTCTCTAGTCTGCTTTCTAATACTCTTCCCCTCTGAAACTTCTTGAGCTGGGACCCCAGAGTTAGTTCCCATTGCCCTAGCACCACAGTCCATGCTTCTTCTACTAGGATGGCCCATATAGTTCTCCCTTAAAATGTTCAACCACTTTTCTAGTCCAACGTCCCAACGTCTTTTATGTTCTTCCAAACATCAGCATAGTCAGGGCCACCACAGCAATACCTGAAGCCTGGTAACAACTTTAGTTAGCGTTTTAGGGTTTCTATTGATGCAACAAAACACCATGACCAAAAAGCAAGTTGGGGAGGAAAGGATTTATTTGGCTTACATTTTCAGATCATAGTCCATCATTGGAGGAAGTCAAGACAGCAGGGTAGGATCCTGGAGCCAGGATCTGATGCAGAGGCCATGGAGGGGTGCTACTTATAGACTTGCTATACATGGTTTGCTCAGCCTTCTTTGTTATGGAACCCAGGATCACCATGGTACCATCTACCATGGGCTGAGCCATCCCCCATTGATCACTAATTGAGAAACTACCTTACAACCAAATTAGGCATTTCCACAACTGAGGCTTCTTCCTCTTTAATGACTCTTGCTTGGGTCAAGTTGACACACAAAACCAGCCAGTACATTTAGGTTTACCATTGCTATGATGAAATACCATGACCAAAGCAACTTGAGAAGGAAAGGGCTTATTAGACCTCTGCTTTCTTATTACTGTTCATAATCAAAGGAAGTCAGGATAGGAACTCAAACCCGGCAGGAAGCTGGAAGCAGGAGCTAATGCAGAGGGTATTGGAGGGGTGCTGCTTGCTGGAGAGCTCCCCATGACCTGCTCAGCCTGCTTTCTTATAGAATCCAAGATCAGTACCTTAGTTAGGGTTTAATTGCTGTAAAGAGACACTACAAACAAGACAACTCTTATAAAGAAAAACATTTAATTGGGGCTGGCTTACAGTTTCAGAAGTTCAGTCCATTATCATCATGGTAGGAAGCATAGCATTGTGCAGGCAGATGTGGTGCTGAAGGAGCCAAGAATTCTACATCTTGATCCAAAGGCAACCAGGTGGAGACTGATATTCCATGCTGGGCTAAACTTGTTGCGTAGAAGACCTCAAAGCTCACCCCCACAGCGATGAGGCCACACTTACTCCAATAAGGCCACACCTCCTAATAGTGCCACTCCCTATGTCCAAGCATTTAAATGCCTGAATCTATGGGGGCCAAACCTATTCAAACCGCCACAACCACTATCCCAAGGATGCACCCCCCACAATAGTTGACCCATCCCTCATCCAATCACTAATTAAGAAATTGCCTTACAGGCTTGCCTACAACCTGATCTTATGGCACCATTTCCTTAACTGAAGTTCCTCCTTCTAGATGATTCTAGCTTGTGGCAAGATGACATAAAACTAGCCAGGACACAAAGTAGGGCTGTGCCCCCCCACCCCACACCTGACTCCAGTGATCTCTGGTGCCTTGTTGCTCAGCTAGATGTGAGCAGAAGAGGTGAATAATGGGGTGTTATTTATGAGTCCCTTAAAGCCTCAACAGCCATGTGTCAGGCGCCATGCCTGATGCTTTGTAAATGTGCCGTGACATTTGATCACCACAATTCCCTGAGGTTATGATAATCAGCCTGTGAATAGAAGCCTGGCTTTCTGTGCTTCCCATGTCAATCTCTGTCCCTTAAATGCAAAGGCCCCATGGGTAAGAGGGAGCTTGTTCTCAGGCCACAGGCAGGGGTTGGGGGGTCCCCAGGGGCCTGCCCAGCTGGAAAGCATAAGCAAACGTGGGCTCTAGACCATGCTCCAGTGCAGGCTGTAGCTGCAGGAACGGTCTTGGCTCTCTCCCCACGGCCACAGATGCGTGGTGGCCATGGCCTGCTTCTTGTTCCCCTCAGCCCACACGTTCCCCTTATATGATCTCATTGCTACATGGCTCCAATTACTGTCTCAGATTTATGTCCCCGACTCCAGATGCGCAGAGCCAACCGCACTCACTTCCCTCCTCAAGCTAAACTTCAACAGGTCTGTGCTAACCTGGGCCTCATCTGCTGTCTGACCTGTGGGTCCTCGCTCAGGATAGAACACCTTGCTGTTTGTGGGCATTTGCCTCCTCTCTCACCTCTCTCATCCAGCTCCACCCCACGTCTTGTAGGGATAGCACAGAATTGTCTGTAGCTACATCAGGGCCTCTGCTCTGGCTGCTGATATGATTCCTCGCCTGGGTTATTTTGACGACTTTACAACTGGTCTCTTCCACTCATGTTCCCATCAAACCCATTCCGTATACTAGATAGCATAATGTCGTCAAACAAAAGGCTGGTCACCTCGTGTTCACTCTCTTGCTTGACTCTTGCTTAAAGTGCTTTAAGTCTGTCTGCCTCATGCGGAGAGAAACCGGGTTGCTAGTGTGGGCTCCAGCTTTACGGGACTGATTCCTGCTGCCACGGGCTTTTCCAGAAGTTTCTTAAACTGTCCCACTCCTTTCCATGCTGGCCTTGTCTGTGGTGTCTCAGACTGGGTGTTCCTCCACGCCCTCTGCTGGGCTGGCTCCCTCTCAGGGACACTTCGACCTTCACACTGGCCTGGGCTTCTACTTGGTCCTGTGGAACACTGACAACTGAAAAGGTTCCTGCTGTGATTCTAAATATTTTAGGATTATATATGTTGGGTTTCAGACTCAGGACTAGTGGCTGAGGTGCTTAATTAACATACCAAGCAGACCCGGCCTCAAGATTCTCCCAGCATCCCCCAGTCCCTACTTGTTACAGGGCAAGGCTGGCATACCCTGGCCTCTACCCTGAATCTTCCAGCCCAGGGGTGGGGCTTCCTTACCCCAGAAGCTCTTCAGTATATAATCTAAACATTTGTGCTCACCCCCAGCCCCATTTAGAGCATTTTCCCTCTCTCTCTCTGCCCATGCACTTTCTCTGTCTGCACCCCACAACCCACTTTCTGCCTACCTGTCTGTCTGCAGGGCAACTTCCCTGACCTCCTTCCGTGAGATCAGTGAGCTAGCTTGAAAACTGCTCCAAATAAACCTGTCTTTATATAGTTTTACTTCGGCTTGAATTGGCTTATTTCATCAGCAGAGAAAGCATATCTGTTTTTATTAATGGTATTAATTGTATAAAATAGCAGGTTCCTTGTGACATTTCCATGAACATATACAATGCTCTTCCCTCATTTTCATTCTACATCACCCTCTTCTGTCTCCCTTTCCCTTACTGCAGCTTCCCCTTCCCTAATAGTTCCTTTTCTACGTCTTTAAGAAAAAAACTAAAGCAAAGGGAAATTGTGGAGCACGCGTATTCCCCAATCTGCTTTACTTTGCACAACAAGATGATCTCTAGTTCCGTTGTTTTCCTGAGAATGACATTTTGTTTTTAATGACACATCGTGTTTTCTTTTATTGGGTTCCTGAGGAAACATGGATGTGCAGATTGTCTTGAGCTTCCCCAAGATGTGTAGTGCTGTGATAGTCATTTTCAGACTTTGAGGAACACCATATTGATTTCCATGGTGAGTGAGTGATTGACATCTCTATCAGCAGTGTGGAAAACATCTTTCTCCATTCTCCCTCAACAACCAGCATTAGTTGTTGTCTTTCTTAGCGTTTATTATTGTCAATGCATGCATATAATGTATTTTATCAAAAGCAGCGTCCATTCTCTCCTCTCCAATGCCTCCCTAATCCCCAGTTACCACTTTTCCTCCCAATTTCAGTAGCTCATTTTTAAAGCCCATTGAGTCAATTCAATATTACCTGGTTGCGCATGGATGTAGGACCGTGTGCTAGAGCACAGGTAGCCTCTCAGGACCCCATTGCTTAAGAAAATGGACTCTCCCTTTCCTAGCTGCCATTAGTTGCCAGTAGCTCCTCAGATAGGGACTTCATGAACCCTTTTCCCATCTGTGGTGGTTTGAGTGGGTATGGCCCCCATAGATTCAAGTGGTTTAATGCTTGGCCCATAAAGGAGTGGCACTATTAAGAGGTGTGGCATTGTTACAGTAGGTGTGACCTTGTTGGAGGAAGTGTGTCACTGTGGGGGCGGGCTTTGAAGTCTCCTATGGTCTAGCTACACTCAGTGTGACACACAGTCTCCCTTTGCTGCCTGTAGATTGAGATGTAGAACTCTCAGCTCCTTCTCTAGCACCATGTCTGTCTGCATACTGTCATACTTGCTGCCGTGATGATAAATGAAAACTCTGAAACTGTAAGCCAGCCCCAATTAAATGTTTTTCTTTATAAGAGTTGCTCTGGTCATGGTGTTTCTACACAGCAATAAAATTCTAACTAAGACACCATCCACGCTGGGACTTTGGCTGGGTATACAGGTCTTGCTGTGTGTGCAGTCCAAACTGTTGTGATCTAATGTACACAATGACCCTGGCTTACTGGGCAAATACTGTTCGCCTATAGATGCCCATTACCTGTGGCTCTTGTGGTCTTTCTGTCCTCTTCCTCAATGATCCCTAGTGCAAAAGTTAGCTTTTTTGTGATTAGGGTTAAGAGATATACTAATCTATGAGTATAAAGATAAGAATGAAGGGGAAAGTTCATTGCTATGACCAGCTTACAGAATATTAGCCTCTCCCATGGGTACTAGATAGCTCAGTTAATGGTACCAGCCATGAGCTTCATCTTATGCACCAGACTTCAGTCCAATCAGAAAGTGGTTGGTTATTCCCATAACACTCCTACCACCATCCATGTCAGTGGGCATATCTTGTCAAGCCAGGAGGGCCCATGATGTTAGTCACTACTGAGCCCCCTAAAGGGCCCAAGGGCACGGTGCAATGACAGAGCTGAAAGTCAATTTTAAGATGACCAAGTATTGACCTCTAGGAATCAGGAAAGGAAGAAATGTCAGTCAGGGTTTAGGGCAAATGCTGGGTATCAAAGCCCATCTGTGCAAAATGTGTTAGCTTCATCTCCAGCAGTTGCCTAGTGATATGTTTTAAACCAAATTCTCTTCACCCTGTACCATTCTTCAGAATGCAGAGGTGAAATCAGGGTGAGAGAGCCCTGCAGATGGGGTAGATGGAAAGAGTCTAGGACTGATGTCAGACAGATTTACCTTTGGGCCAGTGATGTGTCCAGGAGCAGACACTTGATGTGGGATCCCCTTTGGAAACCTCGGGAGAAGCTTGAATAATTCGAGAGCTTTCTCTTTCTTTTTTTATTGGAAGTTCCCCTAGGTTTTTTATGATGCTTGGTATTGACTACTTCTCTGCTAGTGTAATAACACACCACTATAAAAAACAACTTGGAGAAGGAAGGGTTTATTCTATCTTACAGTTCCAAAAGGAGAGTATACAACAGGGGGGAAGTCACAGTGGCAGGAGCAGGAAGCCAGGGGATTAAATTTTCACCTATACATAGGAAGGAGACAGAGACAGAGAGCTGACTATGACTATAAATCCTCAAAGATAAGACCATCTCCAGCAAGGTTATAGAACCTGTAGATGGTTCTTTAGCCTCTCCCAAACAGTATCATCAACTGGGGGCCAAGTAGTCAAATGTATGAACCTACGGGCAACATTTCACAATGAGTCATAGCCTCTCTCCACATCATTTGGCCCTTGAGCGTTATCAGATATTTGGAGACAGAAGAAATTCATCAGGAACAATTCTTAATGTACAAGTTAGGAAGATGTTTTGAAATGTGGCCATAAAACATGTGATTTCTAGTCTTTCTCCTTGGATGGAGTTATGATTTCATCGTATTTCAATGTAAAATAAAAAAAACTGAGAATAGAGATGAGGGAAGTGTTAGTCAACAGAAACAATCATGAATCAAATTAAATTTCCAAAACAGAAAGAGATGTATTGCTAACAAAGATGATAAGCAGACTGATGGAATATTCATTGATCTAATGGGTTAAGAGAAGTATATAGTGAAAATATTAAGTATTTAAATTTCTCAGTATATTAACCTATTGTTGTAAAAGTATATTCAAGCTGTCTTTAACCCCACACTAGGTCTGGCACCGCAGTGCCCCAAGATATCTGGTAGATAACTTCATCTCAGTCAGCAAAGTCTCTCACCCACTTTGCTCTATCCAATATCACACTGCTGATGGCTTCTCTCTGAGCCTGGCAACAATCTCTCTACCCATCTAGTTGCCAAGGCAGGTTGCCACCATGCCAGACACACACACATCTCAATTCCATGGTGGCCCAGTGTCTCCACCACCACAAACTCTCTTGAATTCAATTAATTCACCACATGAAAGAACACACAACTCAATAACCTCTGGTCCAATTGATAATATATAATTGCCCACCATATCTGTTATGTGTATAATAGCCCTGTACATCCCTTAAGAATATTCATAACAACCTGTAAATACTCAGAGGAATCTTAATATCAGCCTCTATGTTTTCTCCGCTGCTCCCCCCTCCTTGCTCCGGTCTCCTCCTGTCTCTCAAACTTTTCTCCTGCCCATCCCTCCTTCTCATCCAATGACAGGCCTCGTTCTATCTTGTACCTGCCTTCACCTGCATAATGACATCGTCCCACATTAACCAACCTGGCGGTAACAAAGAACAAAACTGACAAACTGTATTACAACATGTCTGTAGGTAGAAACACCTTCCTTCAGAGACTGTGTGAGGTAAACGGCCATGCGGAAAACCCTAAGCACCTAGTACAGCACATCTCAGCCAAGGTAGAAACATAATAAAATGGCCCTCAAACTCACCAGTAAGACCCTATAACTCGCATGACATTTGCAATTCATTATGAAGTTGAGGGAAAAGTTATTAAGACAAATATTTTGTTTCTCAAGTCCCGATGCCTCGAACAGCCTTGCCAGAGTAGGGACTGAGTAACTTGCTTATTGTGACTCTAGAAACTGATTGTTGCATGAAAGAGAATAAAAGGTCACAAGCAAAAAAATCTAATAACTATTACTGCGCTTGTCGGATGCCAGGCTGTCTCAGAGGAATTTGGTGACATCTTTGATATCTATCAGCTTTTCTAAAGTGTCATTCATCATAAGTTTTATCATACTTAAATAAATGTTAACCTAAATATGTATCCTGACTCTTGTATTATTTTTGTCGAAGAAGTCTCCCACATTGAAAACAAAATAGTAGAACCCACATGGGCATTAGCTGACATGGTGACACATATCCTTGACTGGGAAGCTCTCTGGTGGCCTTTAAAGCCAGAGCCAGCCTAACAGGCTGCAGAGACGAGCTTTGTCCAGATCTCTGCTTTGGAAGCCTCCACTGAGGCTAAGAGGCCATCGCCAGTTTGCACTGTTCCCAGTGAGGATTACATTGGCGTCTGGTCATTTCATAGCCACACCCACCACCAGAACTGACTTCCGTTCACCTCCTGCACTAACTCTATTCTTGGAGCCTGGTAGTGGGTACCAGCTTTCTTCTAGAGAACCAATAAAGTCACCCGAACATTCTAGCAACAAATAAACTAGTAACCAACCTGCGAAGCATTCAGAGACTTGGGCCTGACATCGCTCTTCCCAGGAATCTATTAAAAGGAATAGAGAGAGGGGTTGGGGATTTAGCTCAGTGGTAGAGCGCTTGCCTAGCAAGCACAAGGCCCTGGGTTCGGTCCCCAGCTCCGAAAAAAAAAAGGAATAGCGAGAAGAGCAGCAAGTGCATAAAGGCAAGTCAGGCTCCACAGCACTGCACACCACAATGATGACGAGCTGACAGCTGTGTTACACTATGTCCTCACTGTCGGGTGTGTTTAACCGACAGAAAGGCACTACACACGCTCACTTCTGAATGGTACAAATTTTTTGCTCTTTTCCATGCATGCTTGAGTGTTTGCATGCATGCATGCATATATACGTGCATGCGTGTGTGTGGGGGGGGGTGTATGCACACATAAGTATGTGAATAGGAATGTGTGCATTTGTATGTGCATGTGCATGTACATATATGTATGTTCAACTTGCAAACACAGAAATGACCCAGTGGGAAGAAATTGGTGATGTTCCCATACCAGAAGACTGACATGCCTACTATTCCTCAGGCACAAATGTCTTTTGTACTCAGTCTTTCAAATAAATGGCCACATGGACTAAAACCAAAGCCTGTCTCTCTTCCTCTCTCTGGGAACCCAGAGCCTTTGCCCAGAGGTATTGATCCAGCTCTGACTCAGTATCCCAAGTACAGAACCCTTGTGGGGATTGTTTGTTTGGTTGTCTTTGGGTTTCTTGGGTTTTTTTTTTTGTTTTGTTTTGTTTTGTTTTTTGAGACAGGGTTTCTCTGTGTAGCCTTGGCTGCCATGGAATTTGTTCTGCAGATCAGGCTGGTCTCAAACTTACAGAGATCCGCCAGCGTCTGCCTCTGGGATCAAGGGTACCACTGCCCATCTTGAAGCCTTGTGTTCTAATGTGGGGGTGGACAGAAAGTCATTTCACACCCACAGAGGTCAGAAGGTGCATAGATCAGGGTGGCCAACCTGGTAAGGGTTTTTGTAAGAGCCATGGTGCAGAAGCAAAACACAGCAACCCATAGAATTGAACTCACACCCTTCTGAATGTCCTTGGCATTCTGGTCTAACATGGGGACAGCTCTTTGCAACTCATGAGCCCTCTCCTGTTCCCCTGTATCTCAGTGAAGGAGAGTCACTGGACGTAGTGACCGGTGTGGATGATGAGGAGGACAGGGTTCAGCCCAGCTGCTGAGATTACCATTGCTCCATCAAAGCTTGGGTGGATTGATGGACTCCTAAAGTCAAACTACGCTGACCTTGCAAAACCTCCTGGATCAAAGCTTGGGTTAGTGAGGATGTAAGCTACATATTCTTTGCAAGGAACATGTTTTAAGCAGCAATGACAGAGAAAGAAAGAGGGACAAAAGCATTATCTGCCTTCCGCACTCATGGCTTATATCTGCGTCTGTGGCACCCAGCATCCAGTAGCAGTGGTACAAGAGCTCCTGTGACAGGGAAGGTGGACAGGCTGGTACCACCACCTCATAAATCATGCCTTCATATGGCAGCTTGTCGCTATCTGAGGACTTCACCGTGTCTGTTCATGTCACAGGAGATCCTGCCTGAGGCCCGATCTCAAGAAGTGAAGAGAAAAAGAAGGCCCAGAACAATCAAACTAGAGACTTCATTCCTTGGACCGTGTAGACAGCTGCCGGGGGCAGGCCAAGAAGTTGCACTAATAATTGTGTGCAGGGCACCTCAGAGAAGGCAACTGGCAAGGAAGGAGAGTCTCAGACTGGGGGCTCGAGACAGTGAAGCCCACTCTGCCTCCAGACCTCTGCATCTTATATTCTCTAAGCTCTTGTTGCCTTGGACATGTTCACCAGAGGTGTTTTGTTTTTAATTATTTTAATTTAATGTTTTAATTTTATTTTTAAAAAATTTTAAAATTTTAATAAAAAAAAAAAAACTGAGTGAAGCAGCCAAGTCTTCACCTTCCTGGATCACTGTGGCCTAGGTCTTGACACAAAAGGCCAGTCAGCTGGAAGATGCTGGGAACGCTTTGAAGGCTCTGATATTTATTTCCTTTTACTGATATTTATTACATCCATCAAAGGAGTTTAAATGTGTGTGCATGCAGCCATCACTAGCCATAAAAATAGGGGAGATCAGATGTCCCTTGAAAGGCCGCACAGACTTTAAGCTTTTCATTTCTGAGGCTAGGTCAGCATCTTCTATATGTAGAAGGAACCTGCAGAACTCTTTCTGGCAGACTCAGAGGTCTCAGATGAACAGCTAGCCTTTGGGGGCCTGTGGGGTGAAGCTGGGGTAAATTCATGCCAATGGGGACTGTGAATAAGCATGGATTGGGTCTACCTCGCATGGGATATTCACGGGCTTCCAAACCATCTACTTGGAAGGGCCTCATCACCACTAATGAAGTGGCCATGTCCCAGCCAAGTCTCCTCCTTCCCTGATCACTGTATCCCCAGGTCTAGGCCACATGCTTTGGGGGCACACCACCCTGGCCACAAAAGGCCAGTCAGCTGGAAGATGCTGGGAAATGGTTTGCAAGGCTCTGATATTTATTACTTTCCACATTTATCATGGCTCTGCCTTCCACCAAGGAAAAATGTGGTTTTGATTTTATTGTTGGCGAGTCGCAAGCCCCCTATAATGTCTTGCGGGAGGCTGCCTGGAGCCTGGCGAGCTCTCTGTGGTAGGACCAAGGCTGAAGCCTGGGCTCAGATAGACCTGCTCCCTGGTACTGAGGCCACTACCTGCCTCATTGGCACTGGCTCTCTTCTCTCACACACTCTGGGAAGCTAGGATCTTTCTTGGGACACAGGGCAGGACCATTGTTACATCAAACTTCCGAGGACCACACATCCCAGCATGATCAGCCCAGAGTCACCTGGGAAAAGGTCACCTCAACTAAAGAATTGCCTCCATCAGACTGGCCCGGAGTCATACCCATAGGACACTTTCTTGATTGCTAATTGATGGGGCAGAGCCCACACCACTGTGGGCAGTGCATGCCCAGACAGGTGGGCCAGGGCTGGATAGAAAAGCTAGCAGAGTAAGCTAGAGGGAGCAAGGCAGTAAGCAACCTTCCTCTACGAGGTCTACTTGAGTTCCTGCTTATGTTCATGCCATGATTCTGTTAGCGATGCATTATAACCTAGAAATATAACCCAAATAAACCCTTTCCTCCCCCAAGTTGCTTCTAGTCCTGGTGTTTATCACAGCAACAGGAAAAAAAGACCAGACCATTTTCCTTCTACATTTCTTTCCAACCAGGCTCCGTGCCTTGGCATTGCTGTGCCCAAGGCCTTCTGGGACCCTGTCTCAGCTCCTCTTTGTCCCGCCTTACCTAGCTCTAGCCTCATGCTTGCCCTCATCCTGCCCCACCTCCAGGCTCCATTCCAACACCGCTGGACCATGCTATGCCTGCTCCCTCCTCTTGGATCTGTAGACTCCTACACAGGCTCCTGCTTTTGAGTAGTTAGTGTCACTCTGCACTGAGGATCTACCTCAGGCAAGCTCAGGGATCCTCTTCCTCCATCCCCTTTCCTCTTTGTCTGTGTGGAAAGAGCCCTTCCACCATGTCAGGGATGTAAATGGTGAAGTCTATTCTGTCCTTTCCACATGAGAAAGGGGGGACAAGTACAAAGCACCCCTAACTACAGCAGCTGCTCCCAAAGCTACCTGTCCAAACTGTGACTCAATGGCTTTGGGGATGGGGAAATCCTTCACTCCTTGGTTCATAAACTCAACCCTACATGTGAGGACTGATGGCAGTGGGTGCCGTCAGCATCTCCCTCTTGGACAAGAGGCCAAAGTGAAAGTTCACAGGTACGCTAGTGTCATGGAAAGGTCCAAGGAATGAGAGAAAGGGGCTGTGCCATTTCAGGGACTTGATCCCCCAAGAGCTCAGAGAGACCCAGGCAGGAAGGAAGCATTGTGGTAGAGAGGAGAGCCACAAGGCACAGCAGGTCTGCAGGACTTCCCAGGCTCCCCGGCTTCCCAGGCTTCTCCTCTCTTGTGCTGCCAGGATCTCCAAATTTCAAGACAAACTGCAGATCCGGATTTTTTTTTCCTATGAAAATGTCAAGACACAATTCAAAGTTTTTTTTTTTTTGAGAAGCACTCTGCAAGCCAAATAAAACATACCAACAGAACAAATATGGCCTGTAAACCATGGTTATGACCTCTCGGCTGTATCCTCAGCATCCTTCCTGACCCAGGACCTCCTGGGAGCTGGCAAGAGGCTCCCTGCTTCCCACACATGGCTCTCTGGTCCTACCACAGTCCCGGGGCCCAGCCCTTCCCAGAGTCATCACAACACTCAGATGCCCCTCACTGTGTGTAGACTCCAGGCCTGTCAGCTTGCTCTCAACCCCAGATCCTTGGTCACTCATCACTCTGCAATGCTGGCGTTGTCCGAGGCAGCCCTTGAAAAACACTGGCCCCGACTTTTCTATCATCAAAGAGCCTCATGCACGGCTATGCTCTGTCTCATCTCAGGGGCATCCCCATGACCTCTAGGGGCTCTCTCTATGGGCTGACCCTCAAGATGATCAGGGGCAGGGGTGTTTGGGAGGTAATCAGCTATGTGAGCTTGGAAAGAGCTTAGGCCCTGAGGGCCTCTGTTCTTGACCTGCAAAACAGAAAGGCTACCTCCAAAATTAAATAATATAAAAATCCCTCGCCCGAAGGCTCCAAAACAAAGAGAGTTATGATAATGGCTGGCACCGCTGACCCCTGTGGGAGAGGCTTGTTGACAGTTAGCCCTCTTGGTTACCAGCAGTGATGCAGTCACCTCTTGTCTTCCCTCCACCATAACATGGCTATGTCACAGACAAAGCTTCAGGGACAGTTACTGCTGAGCTCAGTTATGACTCCATCCCAGTCTGGAAATCCTAGTCCTGAACTTGCAGCCACCCTGGCTTGAGACTCCCCCGACTGAGACCCTTTTTGCCTTTTTCTAACTCCCCTGTCCTGGGGTTGACTCGCTTCCACCCAGAGTCTGCTGTTGGCTCTGGGGTCCAGCATGTGCAGACTCAGGGCCAGCTAGTCACCTCTGCCTTAACACAGCTCTCTTCACACATCGCAAGTTCACGATTGTGAGTAACATCCCTGTACAGACGTGAAGCAGCTGTCGTGGCTCCTGTGTCATCCCAGGGGTTGAATCAGATGCTCTGAGGGCACTGTTGCTTGTCTTTTAGGCCATCATGAATTTTTGTTCCTAGTTCCCCTCCAAATCCACAGACTTCTGTGGGCCCTGCTGGAGGTGCCCTTTCTGTTATGATGAATGCTGGTCCTGGGTTTGGTCTGGAACCCCTTTTTTCTTGCTTTATTTTCACATCTAGCTCCAGATCCCTTCTTCCTACCGACTGTGCATGACTTTTACAGGGCCAAGCAGAACTGAGGGGGTCCAAGGGTCCTGGCTGTTTCCTTACCCCCCATGGTGTGACATCCTGTGGTATTATTAGAACAGGAGGTGATGAGGTGAGGACGGTTTGTCTGTTAGAGCCCGGGCTAGATTACCCTCTAAACTATGCCAGAGATGGGCCCACACTAAAAAAATGTGCAAATGTGAATTCCAGCTGTGGAAGGGCATCTTGGCCCTCTCAGAGGCACACTGCCCTCTGCTGGTCTTGCCGAGAATGCAGTGCCAACGGGGCCCTGCTGTGAGGACCTAGAGAAGGAGGGAGAATCAGATGGGGGTGTATGTGCACAGGTCACTTCCTCAACCTTTCCTCCCTATTACCCATGCCACAGTGACATGTCTCTTGGAGACCAGCTCCTCAAGGTATTGCCATTTCTAACAGGTCAGTCACATAGTTAACCCATATATATATATATATATATGTATGTATGTATGTATGTATGTATGTATGTATGTATGTATGTATATATGTACCTGCTGTGTGCTCTCAGGATTGCGAACTGCCTTGTCTGGAGAGCTTCTGACGTCCATATCTTGTGTTCAGTTTGTCAGTCCTATCTCATCTAATGTGCCCCATCTCTTTGCAACTGGTGATTCTCCTCCCAGGGCATGTGACTGGGATTCCTGTCAAGTATTCTGTGTCTCCCGCACCCATCAACCCCACTGACACCCTTGTACCCAGTCTCTTTGCCCAAACAGCTTGCACAGGCCAAAAACCCAGGGGTCTCTGCTAAAGGAGGATTCATACTTTTTCAAAATAAGACCTTAGCTCTACGTCTCGGTTGTAATAGTACAAACCTACCCAAGCGTGAATTTGCTTTGGAAGGGCAGGAGCTGGCTAAGCCATCACCAGGAGCCATCAGAGGTAAGGAGTGGCACCAAATCCCTGACATTCCTCTCCTAGACAAACCACTGCACCGACCCCATTAGCAGTGAACCCTAGATATGACATGTAGCATTGGCGTGACAGACAGCCCATTGGCTCCCCTCCCCCACACATGCCTATGCCTCAAGCCCTTGGACACTCACCTGGCCCTTGATCCCTTTCCTACTAAACAGGGATCCCTGAGGTGCTCCCAAGAAGACCCCCACATCAAGAAGTGTTCCTTCCCTCCCCCACAATTTCCAGGGCCCAATATCGTGAGGGTTCTTGGGGTTCTGTCGGAAAGGAAGTATGCAGAGAGAATTCATCCTTTGCCTGGTCTCCAGAGGGAGCCTTTCAAAAGAGTTATAGTCACACGGGTAGCCTTGGTTCTCTGGAAGGCAGTGACAGGCCACCAGGGCTATGCGTCCTGTGCGGTGAGACTGGGGCAGCCAGCAAGCTGTTGTTCGTGCTCCACAGTAAAGCCAGGCGGGCCTTTCCTCCATCGGAGGAAGTAGCAGCCAAACAAGGGCCTGGGATACAGAGCCCTAATGGCCCATTTAAGTATCTCCCCTCAAGCAGAAGTTTCCCACATGACCTTCTAGCCAGGGCCCCAGGCGTTCCTGCCTCCACAGCAACTACAGCCTCCTCTGCTTGGCACTCTGTCCAGCCAGGGCATGAGGGAGGCTCACAGGGAGGGAGGAGGGGAGTAGCAGAGAGGGCTGGGCTTGACTGAGACCTTTCCTGTGAGAACTGTTAGCCCTCTCCGTCTGCTTCTGCCCCTTTGAAATATCCAGAAAAGACCAGGCCTACATCAGGTGGGGGACTCCTCAGCTAAGTCCACTTCACCACACCTCTCCCAGCTTCCATGACAGCGACTTCGATTCCTTGAACTCTCCTTGCTAACCTACGTTCAAAGGACTTACATGTTCACAGAGAGAGAGAGAGAGAGAGAGAGAGAGAGAGAGAGAGAGACAGAGAGAGAGACAGAGAGAGAGAGACAGAGAGAGAGAGAGACAGAGAGACAGAGACAGAGAGAGAGAGAGAGACAGAGACAGAGAGAGACAGAGAGAGAGACAGAGAGAGAGAGAGAGAGACAGAGAGAGAGAGACAGAGAGAGAGAGAGAACTTACCCATTCCCCATTTGCCCAGACTTGAGCTTCCTGAATCTGGCTATATGAGGCCCACCAAGCTCTTCTGAGCCTTGCGCTACCATCACCCATGTCTTCTACACAATGCAGGCTGGGTTGCATGAGTACCTCATCCATAGACTATTTAACCAACCACAAATAAAAAAGATTTGGAAAACACATTTGCATTGTAATTTAGTAAAAGAAGTCTCATCTAGAGATGATATAATTTATACAGGAGGAGACACGGCATTAGCTAATACAATGCCATGGGCAGGCCTTACCATCTGAGGTCTGCTCTCCGTGGGGAGAGCTGGGCTCCAACCAGGCCTCCATGCACACAGAGATGTAGATGTAGATGGCCCTTCCCCCAAAGAGGCCTGAGAGCAGAGGTCCTACATCAGTCTGGCTTCTAGTCTTCTAGACCCCTTTCTAGTCCACTCTGGCACTCCAATCCCATCCCCGTAGTCTTCCAACACTGTCCCCTGTCCATGACACAACCTGGTCTCCTGTCACATGCTGCTCATAGGCTCGAAGCCCTGAGTCCCTAGACGTTTTGCACTCCCCAACCTTGCCTGCCATGTTGGAGACTTTGTGCACATGACAGCTTCCAAGACCTTTGAGCCTAAGCACAGTCCCATCCATGTAGCTCATAACCTGTTCCACATGAGTGAGGCCAAACACCAGGCTCCTTTTTACTCTGTGATCTCAGTTGTCTCTCTTCCTGCTTGATTTCCTGTTTTCATCCCAGCTCCCTACTGGATGCACCACCCAGAGTTGGAATAGAGTTTGCATTGACTTAAAACTTACTCCTTTGCTGTTTTCTGCCCAACGTGAGTAAGATGGCTGCCTGAAGCCCATCTAAGCTTTCAAAACTAGATTCCCAGGTGGTCAGGGAAGGAAGAATGGGAAGAGTTAGGTGAGGGTTGTTTCACAGTAGACAGCAGCTACTTTCTTCCACCTTGGAAGCCTGACACTAGCCTGGCAGGCTGCAATGTTGTCCTCTGCAAACAGGAGAGTTGGAAGTGTTCTCCACAGGCTCATGTTTGAACACTGGTCCCTAGCTGGTGGCACTATCTTGAGAGGCTGGGAAAACTTTGGGGAAAAGAGGAAGGTCACTAGATGAGGCTTTGGTTACATCTACCCTCAATCACTACAATTCTGTCCCTGAATTCTGCTTTCTGGCTCCCTGTGTCTCCTCTCCAACAAGGCTGCACCTCCTAATCCTTTAGAAAGAGTTCTACCAACTGGGGACCAAGTATGCAAATATATGACCCTATGGGGGCCATTCTCATTTAAGCTACCATATGTGGTCACAATAATGTGAAGGCAATCAATACACCCATACTCTCATGGACAGACCAAATGACAAAAGGGAGCTTCACTAGTGGATAGACATATGCTGGGGTCTCTAGGCCCTAATCCTTGCCCCACAGAAAGCACAGAAAGCCTCATCCACTGGATACAGAAATGTAAATAGCTACTTTAATTTCCTCCTGAATATAAAAACTTCATAATACATCTCAATTAATAGCTCAGAATAGCTTGTGTGGGTCGTTTCCCTCGTACCATACATTTGGGCCACACAGGGACTGTGCTTCCAAATCACACAAGAAGACGAAGATTCTAAACCAAGAAGAGGCAGCCCTGCTTTGTGGGTATGCGTAGCTTGTCACTTCTACAGTACGCAGCTGTACCCACAGGATCAGGAGCTCTGGGAAGGATGGAAAGATGTGTCTCACCACCTTCTTGGCCCTGGGAATATGAGGGCCTCCCTGCCCTTCCGCCAAACAAAAGTGTCCTGTGAGAACCTGGCATGTAATGGCTGTCCAGAAAGGGCTGGTAAGTGTTCACCCACTGAGGGGTGCTGAGGTCCCTGGACCCCGGTAGACACGATTCCTCTGTAAGAGGCTGCAGCCCTGCGGAGCATGTGTGTGTCTGTCTCACCGAGGGAGGGGACTGTGTTGGGACAACTGGAAGCCTTTTTTCATTCCTCTGCCAAGTGGGACCTGTGCCAGAACTATGATCCAGGGTATCCTTGCCAAGTTTCCAGGATCCTGTCATGCTGTACTCCTGCCCTGGGGCGGGAGGGGGACCCCTGTTCTGTCTCACTTCTTCTGAGACAAATCAAACTGAAGAGAGTTGGCTCGCATTAGGGATCAAGACTCCTTTGCACACACTTCTGGGGAGGGGATGAATTCCTGTGGATCTTTTCCGTGAGATGCTGGCAGAGGACTCTGGGGTGGGGAGGACCTATCACCAATTCCCAGGGTAGAATACAACACAGAGGATCACAAAACCAGTCACAGCAGGCTTCAAGGCTGAAAAGAGATGTTCAGCTTGGGTCTCTAAAGGCCAGTAGTGATTGTGGCTTGTGGGGCATATGCAGCCTGCATAGCGCCCTGAGGGTCACAGCCTGGGAACCACTGTGGGTGCTGGAGAAATAACTAAGCAGATGCGGCAGATCTGGACTCGGTGCTTCTCCTGGGTCCTGCCATCTCGAGCTTCTGGCTCGCAGCAAGCACCCTCAGCTCCGAACCTCTCCAAGTCAGTGTGGCACCTGCTACTCAGGGGCCAAGATAGATGACAAAGTCAGGCTTGGATAAGAGGGTATCTGTGTGGTAGCGGGAACCTGCTTTTACTTCTGGAGCAGATTAGTGCCAGGTGCAGGGCAGGACCATATGGTGGAACTCAACATCTCTAGTGGAAAACCGTAGAGCCTCTCCACCATAGAGCCTCTCCACCATAGAGACTCTCCACCATGAGGCTCTCCACCACAGAGGCTCTCCACCACAGAGGCTCCCCACAACAGAGGCTCTCCACCATAGAGCCTCTCCACCATAGAGCCTCTCCACCATAGAGCCTCTCCACCATAGAGACTCTCCACCATGAGGCTCTCCACCACAGAGGCTCTCCACCACAGAGGCTCCCCACAACAGAGGCTCTCCACCATAGAGCCTCTCCACCATAGAGCCTCTCCACCATAGAGACTCTCCACCATGAGGCTCTCCACCACAGAGGCTCTCCACCACAGAGGCTCCCCACAACAGAGGCTCTCCACCATAGAGGCTCTCCACCATAGAGGCTCTCCACCATAGGGGCTCTCCACCACAGAGGCTCTCCACCATAGAGGCTCTCCACCATAGAGGCTCTCCACCATAGGGGCTCTCCACCATAGAGGCTCTCTACCATAGAGGCTCTCCACCATAGAGGCTCTCCACCACAGAGGCTCCCCACAACAGAGGCTCTCCACCATAGAGGCTCTCCACCATAGAGGCTCTCCACCATAGGGGCTCTCCACCATAGAGGCTCTCTACCATAGAGGCTCTCCACCATAGAGGCTCTCCACCACAGAGGCTCCCCACCACAGAGGCTCCCCACCCTAGAGGCTCTCCACCGTAAAGGCTCTCCACCATAAAGACTCTCCACCATAGGAGGCACAAAGCAAAGATGGGAACCCTAAGCAGCCCTCAGAGGGCATTAGCCATCCCACCCAGTGGGATGAGACCCAGTCCCCTGCATGATAGTCCCAGAGGTTCAACACGTAAGAACTACTGTCACGGGGGGAGGGGGGGAGAGAATGGTCCTGGGGCAAAACATGGCTCCTGTTTTCTTTTAATCTGAAAAATAAGATGTTCCTTCCACCTGCAGGCTACATCAGGTGGAAGCCAGAGGAAGCAACCCGAGAGTGTCCTGTTCTACCCTCTGCTCTGCTGTAGGACTTACCCTCTCACCTCATACTGAGGCCTCTCCTAACAGTGCCATCCCCCCAGGCCACACACTATCCCCAAGTCCCCTTCCTGCTCCTTCATTTCCCCCACTGGCCCCTGCATCCATGACACAGTGCCCCTGGTGTGGTGACAGGTTATTTCCTTGGCTTCCACCTCCATGGTCCTTCTGTGGTAGGTCTCTGGGCTCAGCCAGCACCTGGGAAGCATGTGCTCTTTGATCCTCATTTTGTAGACAGAGAAACCACAGCCCCAAGGCGTCAAATGACTGCTGAGAGCAACCAAGCTGCCTAGCGGCAAACCAAGGACTCCACCCGTGCAGTAAGAGTCATGGTACCTCTGATAGATTAATTTGCAGACCTGTGATGAAGGCTTCGTAGATATCTTGCAGATGAATGCATTTAGACCACCTCCATTGAATTTTGACACTGTGGCCCATACCTACATAGTACAGTGTAAAAGTCTTGCAGAATACTAGAGCTTTATACTCAAGAGGTAAAAAGTGCCTGGGAGCCAGGGAAGGCACCGTGGTAGTAGCTGTAGGTATAGCCAAGGATGGAGTGAGTCCTTTGGTCCAGCAACAGGCAGAGCTCTGCACACTGGCCGGGGCTGCTTTCCTGCCCTTCCACACACAGTTCTCCCCCCTTCTCAGCACATCTTAGAGAGTGGCAGCCTCCACAGCGACCGCATGAAGGAGACATTAGGCTGTTAGTGGAAACCTGAGTGTGCTAGAGGGAGTAAGCACAGACCAAAGGCGCTGAATCCCACGTTCCCGTTTAGAAGCTGTGTGACCTCAGGGAAAAATGGTCCACACTCTCTGAGCTGCAGATATTTCTACAGTGGGAAGCCTTAGGCTCTGTCTAACACGCAGAAATTGCATGCTTATCTTTCATGTTTTGTATTTTGTTTCTTTTGTCTCCGTTTTGGGGCTCCTAAACCAAATTTCTACTGGGAGGCAGGAGTGAGTCCTGTAAAAAGAAGCCTATATTAAAGTCCATGTTACACACACACACACACACACACACACACACACACACACACTGATCTCAAGGAGGTCTACTGTGGCTGCAGTTCCCCAGGCCACTGGTATTGTGCTGCGTACACAAGGCAGGTGTCAAAGGTGGCCTTCTTCAAAGCTCAGTGCTTAACATTCCACCAGAGCCCTTAGAGTAAGTGAGATTTGACAACTCTAGGTACCCACGCTCACTCAAGGCATTGTACACACAGCTCCTAAGGTGAGGATCCTCTTGAGTGTAAACCTACTATTAAGCTGAAGAAACTTGTTAACTAACTCCATTAATAAAGCACCAGCTGGCCTCAGAGGATCCTCTCCACAGAGGACTAGACATCCAGATGGTTCGGTCTCGTGGGAAAGGGAACTTCCTTACACATCCCTTTAGCAGGGAGCTGGTGCTGGGCCCACTCCACCCAAGACCAAAACATCTTTGATGCAAAGTGTTTCCAGCAAATAACCTGCCACCGCCGCCGTTTATCGCACCAGGCTTTCAGGCTGGAACCACCAAGATCACCGGCCAGTCGCCTAGTGCTGGGAAAGTAAACACAGCCTCCTTCCCTGATTCAAGGTCAGCGGCAAGCTCGAGAAGTCCACTGTGTCGTGTGGGCATTCAGAAGTGCACACGGGGAGGAAGGCGCCATGCTCAGATTTTCAAGCCGTGCTTTTAATATTTCTGTCAAAGAGGGAGGAAGGAGAGGGAGAGGGAGAGAGACACAGACAGACAGACAGACAGACAGACAGACAGACAGACAGACAGAGACAGGGAGACAGAGAGATCAATAAAAGCCACACCAAAGGTAAGGTAAGCCATATAGTAAAATAGCTAAGAGACCTACCACATGGCTGAAGGCGGCACCTGTACCAGAAGCCTGCAGACCTATGGAAGCCACCTGCTGCCCTGGTGTCTTGCTTAGCAGACAGAAGCAGCACCTGCCTCATAAGGGCGTTTGCTCACACACTCCAGACAGTCCCTGGACAGCCAGTGCACACACCACTAAGCCACACTGCCCGTCCAGGTGTGAGAGTCTGATGACCCCACACCCCAGTGACATTCTGATGGCACTGTTCCTCCTCCAAGTTTGGAGAAACCCTCTTTCCCTTCTGCCTTCTCTCCCATTCCCTCCCCTCTTTTCTCCTTCCTTCCTCTGCAGGTTTGGTCCAGCAGCCCTCCTCAGTGGACGCCAGGCGAGATGCTGGGCCAGGAGTTCTGGTGTGAGTTTCAGGAACCAGTGTTGGCCTCTGAGGCTTTAGCCGCCTGTCAGTTGGATGACATTTAGCAAAGGCACTTCGATCTATAACTTGGAAATACTGATATGCACCTCAAAAGAGTCTACTGTGGGAATCCCAAGCCATAGTGGGATAGATAGAAAATGGCTACTGTGGGACAGTCCTCTAAACAGTAGCACGGTGGCGCAGTGCAGGTCTTGGTGGAACTCACTGAGTATCCATCCCTGCGGACAGGGCTTGTCTGGGAGGATAGGATGGTGGAAGAAGGCTTCCTTCCCACTCTCACCTTTCCCCCCACTGTAGATTGCTTCTGCTAATGTCACAGCTCTGACGCTTATCCCCAGAGTCCAGGAAACATTTTTTCCAGAAGATAGTGCAATGCACATGTTACCAGGAGCCTGGGCCTGCGTGGGAGGGATTGCCCTGGTCCTGCTGGTTTGTTAGTGTGGTGCATTCCTGAAGCCTCTGCAGCCAGAGCTTCCTTTGGCCCCTGCCCTCCACAGGCAGCTGTACCCCTCATTAAAGGATTAGCAACATTGGCCATGTGAGCCAGGCCGAGCTACCCAAGCCACCCCACCCCCCACCCCCTGGCTTATCAGTGCTCCTGGGCAGTGTTTGTGCTGGAAAAAGCAAAACTGGGCTAGGGCGGAAATAATGGATCACTGGTGTCATGAGCTAATTAAAGACTCCGGGGTCAAGTACAAGAGGGTAGACGCAGACTTTCCCACCCAAGACCTCTCTGGTAGTACATGGCTTCAGGCTGAGAGAGTGGTTGCCACCAACAGCCCAGTCATGCATGGGATCAGTGTTGTACACCCCAGGGAGAGGCTGACTGACCCACTCTGTCACAGGGTACAGGGGCTGAGCTGGACACAAGTTGGGGAGCACATTTGGCGGCACCCATTTTCAGCAGCCTATGCTTTAAGGGGAAAGAGGGCACCCGCTGCCTGTGGGACTCTCAGATTGTGGAATGAAGCTCCCAGAAAGAGGAGACACACCTGTGTAAAGGTTAGAGCTCCTGTGATTGGGGTGAGTTCGAATGCTGCCAGTCAGAAGCCACACCCTCTGGGGTTATCTTTAGCTTCTCGTTGTTTGCTTTAATAGCATTTCCCTTTGCCTCATTGTATTTCAATAAAGTCGCACGGTACACTCCTTTTTGTTCTTTGAAGCGTTCATACACATGTATAATGTATTTTGATTATATCTATTCCTCACTCCCTCCAAGTCCCCCTAAGAGTCTCCATCAAGCCTCCCCCCTTTCTTCACACTCTCCCTCTGTAGTCATATTTACTGTTTTAAACCGTTTAGTCCCATGAGTGCTATCTCTATGTACATGAGCGATGGGTTATCCACTGGGACATGAACCATTGCTCCGTTCGTGTGTTTCAACCAATGAGACAGGGAGCGGCTGGAGCCCTGTAGTGCTGCTTGCTCTGGCAGTGGCCACCCTTGCTGGGGTGTGAAAGCTGAACACCCCTCCCCCATCCTTCCCTGACTCACAGTCAGTACCAATGGCCACATGCCTAAGGAAAAGAAACTCTCCCTCCCCTCAGCAGCTAGCAACTACCAGTAGCTTCTCAGCTAAGGATGGAATGGGTGCCTCCCCTTCTCCATGCTGGACTTTTTAACTGGCTGGAACTTTTGCAGATCTTGTGCAAGGAATCTTCGCTGCTGTAAGTTCTAGAATGCAATGGTCCTGCAGTTTGTCAGGGCCATTGCAGTAAGCCCTGCTGAGGTCCTCGGGGTAGGAGGGCCATGGTCACACACTGCACTTGGGTTGAGATAAGACCCTCGGTCTCCTTCTCACGCCACTGACATCCTCTGGGGACCTGAGCCAAGAACAAGATGCTGTGATGCAGCCTGGTAGAGCATGGCAAAGATCATTATGCAGAGCACCATCCGCTCGGGAACGGGCCCCAGACCTCACTGTGGCAGGAGGAACGTTTACTCCACTTTCCACCCTAGCAAGGCTGGTCACTGTCAGAGTCTACAGCACAAAGCTCCAACCTGTCCCATTGGTTGGGACCCTCTGACTGAACAGTGCCTACCAGTTGAGGGTGATGATCAGTCACTCCCCAAGACTATGTAGCACACCCATTCCACACACTCACATGGTCAGTCAGCATCGTGGCCCCAGGACACCCTTTGTCAGAAGTGGGTGTCTGGAGTTAGGCCTGTCTGTGGCCCATGGCATGCTGGGATTGGAAGTGTTATGAGACAATACAATGCTTCCCTAGGAGATTCTTCTCATCTTCTCCCCTTTATGCCTAATTTGGGGTGAATGTTTCTCAATTTATCACTCAATACTGTTGCTTCTGACCAGTGGGGTCTCACATTAATCAAGCATATGTCGTTTTCTATAGGAGGCTTTCTGAACATCCAGCCTTCTGTTAATAAAACTTTATTAGAATCTAATGTTCATCTGTTTGTGTATCGTCCACAGCTGATCTCAAACCGTCATTGCAGAGGTGAGTAGCTGTGACAGAGATCATAAGACATGCAGCCTTTATTACCTGCCTCTACGTAATATGTCTGTGTCTCCTAGAGAGTTTATAAACAGTTTTAGTTAACTCTCCATTATGTCTTCACATGCTCAACTCTGATTCCCATTTAAGGGCATCTACTAAGACCTATCCAAGTCACACATACCCCAGGGCTCTTGGGAGAGGAAGTGAGACTCCCACGTCTCTGTTTCTGAAGAGCAATATCAGCATTTATGTCATGTCAGAACAAGCTGCATCATTGTCACCCCATTGTCAAGGCCACTGGGACTTTACCCTCTCCTAAACCAGGAAGATGTCCAGTGACAAGACCCCAACTTTCTCTTTCAAAACCTTAGTTAAAGTCAGAGTACAAAAGATATTCACCCTGTTATCTCCCCAAAGCCCACGGAATTACTCACAGAGACAACTGTCACCCTCCTCTCTTAGGTCCAGGTGTTAAGCACCAATGGACAATGAATGGGTGGGGCTCTGTGGTTCCTTCTTGGCACTTGCTGGGCAGTGAAATCATGAGGTTTCCATTTATGGTTCGCCAGGCTCCACTTCTAACAACTCATTTTTACAGGGGATCATCCATCCATTCACTCAACTTTAAGTACTACAAATGAGCCCTCTGAATGAAGAACCCCATTCTTTTTTTTTTTCGGAGCTGGGGACCGAACTCAGGGCCTTGTGCTTGCTAGGCAAGCGCTCTACCACTGAGCTAAATCCCAAACCGAAGAACCCCATTCTTGATAACATCTATGGAGGTGACCAATCAAGGCTATCAAGTTACCCTTCTCATAAGTTACAAGAGTCATATCTGTTGGACCAGAGACTGTGTCCCAAGAGGACTCTCTCTCTCTCTCTCTCTCTCTCTCTCTCTCTGTGTGTGTGTGTGTGTGTGTGTGTGTGTGTGTGTGTGTGTGTGTGTGTGTGTGTGTTTTACTTTCCTAAGCATCAGATGTGAGCTGCAAGTGGGCAGCCAAACTGTTATGGCTTTAAGCATCAAGACCCAGATCTAGTGTTCAAAGCAAATGGCCATGAGCTTGCATGCGTTTCCTTCCCTATAACAGGAGGAAGACCCAGAGCGTCCTGATCTTAGAGCTGCGGGGCATATGGCACACAGGAAGAATTAGGTCACGTGATTGGCATAGAACCTGTCCACGGCAGGAGCTCCCAAAATGGCAGGACTCATCATCCTCAAGATCAACCACTGCCTTCTCAGCTCACGTCACTGTCATCAGCATCAGCCTCGTCATTAGCCTCTCAACCTCCATTTTCTGTCCTCCTGTGCTGTCAGTGCCTGCTAGCCAGGGGCCCCCAAGAGCCTGGGACAATGATTAAGAAGAGCAGTAATGAATATAAATGGTTCCCCGAGCACCACAGAGGCTGTTGTGGGCGGAGTGGCCTCTCAGCACTAGCCTTCCCTGCTCCCTCTGGATGGCTCTGTCACTCTGCTCAGGCTGGCTTGATGAAGACAGATGACGGCCTGCGCCTGCGGTGACGCCTTATGACAGCAGAGCAGAGCATTTAATCAGAGCGCTGCTCTCTGCCAGAGCGGAGTAATTGGAGGCAGGTGCTAAGCGCAATTTAAATAAAATGTTGAGTTAATAAGGACGGCTGACAAGGAGGTTACAAGTCCCCTGTCCAAGTTTTCAACAGGAATTTGAAGGCAACTTGGAGGCCTGAGAGATGGTGACTTAATTTCCTACATGTCTCTGAAAAGCAAGTACAACAAACTGCGATTTTTTAAAAAAAAAAAAGACCTTATTTATTTTTACTTTGGGGATGTAAAAACGGTCAGAGAAGCCACCACCAGCATATCTAAGACGCTCATGAAGGTGCTTATTGAATGCTGTCTCCCTGCCTGCTTCCTCTGTCCCCTTTCAGTTCCTGCTGATCTGCCTCCCTGGCCATCTCCCCTGGTCTTGCATCGCGCACAGAAGCCCTGCAGCCAGAACAGTTCTTCTGGAGTGAGCAGGACACGATCCTACGGGAACACACAGAAAAGCTTCTGTCCCCTACCAAGCAGGGCTGTGGCTCTCAGGATACCATGCTAAGTCTCTACAGCTCATGCTTAGAACTAGTCTTTCTCTCATTACTGCTGGATTTCCATAGCTGGTCCGGGGTAGTCTGAACTCCTAAGATCGTCTTAAACCCATCCCGAGGGCCGGCCATCTCTGTGTCTTAGCACGTCTAACACCCTCCATCTATTTGTATCAGGGTCTGGAGCGCCTCTGAGCATAGCCACAGCAGGGGACCACCACAGTCTCCAACTGTTCTGCAGATAAGCAGCTGGCTCTCATCACCAGTGAACTCTGAGGTGACAGTGCACTCCGTCAGACACCGTGAAGCCTACATAGCAGCATGCCGACTGTACTTCGTGGGGTCCCATTAGAGGTGCCTGCCCCTCCCTGTACGTCTTTAATCACTCAGCAGCGGGAATAGCCCCTCAGCGCTTTCCGTTGACCCTGGACAGTGTCTACAGCCACCACTGTTGTCAGCCACGTTTGCGATTCCATGTTAAAGCTGTGTCCTGGGGGTTGGGGATTTAGCTCAGTGGTAGAGCGCTTGCCTAGGAAGCTCAAGGTCCTGGGTTCGGTCCCCAGCTCCGAAAAAAAGAACCAAAAAAAAAAGCTGTGTCCTGGAAATGTGCAGAGACAGACAGACAGACAGACAGACAGACAGGCAGGCAGGCAGGCAGGCAGGCAGAGAGAGAGAGAGAGAGAGAGAGAGAGAGAGAGAGAGAGAGAGACAGAGAGAGACAGAGAGAGACAGAGAGAGACAGAGAGAGACAGAGAGAGACAGAGAGAGACAGAGAGACAAAGAAACAGAGACACAGACAGAGACACAGACACAGAGAGAGAGACAGACAGACAGAGACACACATAGGGAAAACATCTTATCAAAATGGCAGTCTCTGCAAATCTCCTTGAGACAGGCTTTAAACTGTCCGCTCTGCTGGCTGCACATAGAGTGCAAAGGTACCCTCAAGCATCCATTAGACTCAGATTCTGTAGGGCGAATCCTGCTGTGGGTTAAATGCAGCATGTTCCCTCCAACACAAACATATTTTAGTAGCCAATGGAGTTGTTGAAAGAGGTGACCGGATTGTTAGAGGGGCAGACCGTACCTTTCCTGAGGAAATTGGGTTAAGTCTCATGAGTGAATCCTTGTCTCTCAAGGCTGGATTGGTCACCAGGAGAACGCGCTGTGGTCTTATCTCTTTGGTAGATACCTACCCATCTTCCTACTGCTTTGGAGTTGTTGCTGGAAGCTAAGCAGAACAGCAGCAGCATGTTCATGGGCTTCCCAGTCACCAGAACCATGGGCCACAGCACACACCGGTTCGTTATAAAGGGTACTTCTGGGTATTCTTTTATAGGGGAACACCCCATCCCCCACCAAACCACACAAGACCAGAACAGGCTTCTCTGCATCATCTCCAACGTTGCAATGGAACTTCACAGGACACCCCAGAGGAAGACGGCTACGAAGAGTGGCAGATCTGAGGTGAGACAGACCCTGTGACAACTTCTTAGGCACCCACCCCAGTCTTTGCAGTAGAGTTGCTGGGCCAGCCAGAGGGGAGCTACAAACAGTGCCAGTGTGGACGCTCCTTCACCAGGCTCTAGGGAGAATAGTCCCTTATGGTCCCAGCCCTGCTCTTTCCTGTTTAGCCATAACTCATTCCTCTCCAGGAGACCTTGTGGAGTCCAAGCTTCACAGAGGAGGCCTTACATCTCATCTGGAGAGCTCTGCTCTCACTGGTGAAGTGGCCCCGGGAACACACTTCTGGCAGCTGTGACCAAGCTGACTTTACCCCGAGCTTGGAGCCTAACTCTCTGGCCACGTGAGGTTCTCTGCACACAATGTCCTGATCTCTTTCCATTTTCTATTCAGGCCAGAGTTACTCACTGGAATGCAATGATGTGACGGGGACTCATGGCAGGCTAGGCCAAGGTTCACCCGGCTCATCCTGGATGCTCCCTGGGAGCCCTTCCACCTCCCACTGTGTCTGCAGTCCTGGCCTCCCCAGTCCCAGCCCTTCAAATCCTTCCAGAAGTTCTCCGGAAGTTCACATCCAGCATGTCCTAAACTGAACCCATTACAGATTTCTCCAGACTCTTGTGCTCCGAAGAATGACATCAACACCAGCTAGACCTTACAGCAGGAACCTGGAAGTTAGGGCCGGCAAAATGGCTTAGCAGGTAAAGGGGGCTTGCTGTGCAGGGTGATGAACTGAGTTCAATTCCCAAGACAACAAACATGGTGGGAGGAGAGAACCAAATCCCTGGGAGTGTACACTTTAAAAACACAGTTTAAAAATTAGAAGCCCAGCAAACCCATGTGTACCACTGATTAGATAGCGCAGCGGGCTGACTTTGCTCCAAGGCGATCAAATTCAATTTATCCCGTCCCAAGCCCTATTCTATCCCTGAGCCGGGTCTTCAGCTTCGTTTCTCTGGATTACATGGCCACAACTGCCTGACAGCACCTTTTTGTTTTGTTCCTGAGACAAGATCTTGTACAGCCAGAGAGGATGTAGTCAGAGAGGACGACCTTGAACTTCTGATCCTGCCTCAGGCTCCCGAGTGCCAGGATCACAGTGCAAGCCACTATGCTCACATTATATGGAGCTGGAGATCCAACCTCGGGGCTTGTGCATTAAGAGCTGGCTGAGCTACACTTCCAGTTTGGGCCAGCCTTTCTGTTACCCAGCCGGACCCTTTCCAACCCACGTTCAACACCAGCTTCAAGATCATCTTCCTGGAGGTCCAACTTTATCACGACCTTCCAATCTTTGTCCCTCAAAGTACCCATGACCTTCAACACTGCTGCTGTAGAAAACTCTACTACCTGGCTGGTGCCCATGCCTCAGCTGATTATCTCTCCCTACTCCTCTGGTCACTCCGTTAACTCCTCTACGTCCATCATATTCTGGTGCATCTCCATCCCCAGGCTGGAGCACCTCCTGGGACAGTGGCTCTAGAGCCTGAGTGTGCTTCATAGTTGGCTATGAAGGCTTCAAAAAGCATGGGGTGCTGGGGCCCTTCTGGGTGCTGGTGAGTGAATCTGAGTGACAGAGTTATTTTTTATCTTAATTTGCTTTTTGTTAGTTCGGAGTTTTTGTTTTGTTCTGTTTTGTTTTGAAGAGACACAATTCTTACTATGTAGCCCAGGCTGGCCTTGAATTCAAGATCCTCCTGCCTCAGCCTCTTGAGTACTAGAATTGCTGTACCTCCTATGCCCAGCTCTAGGACCACATTTTCAGTGCCGTTCCTGCCACTGCTGCTGGTCTGGTGGGCACACCAAGAATCTGCATTACAGATGCACCCAGAAAGGGCTCTGCAGAGGAGCGACTGAGGGCACACGTAGCGTGTACTAAATCTTGAAAGTGATCCTTAAGAGTCTGTTGATGGAGTCTCGTGCATGTAAACAGTCGAGGTGGGGGGAGTTCTAAATTAAAAAAGAAGAGATAGGTGATATCAATTACCCAGCAATTGTCCAAAGAACCTGTCTCATCTGGTATCTGTGGTTAGGGCCCAGCTGTGCATCTTGAGGGGTCAACATCTTTCCCAGGCGCAGAGGTGGGAATTAGAAGGCTTGGGCCTGAGCCTCTGTCTGGATTCCCGTTACATCATTTGGATTTCTTTATAGACTAGAGAGTTTACAACATCGTCAAAACACATGTTTTTGTGATTTTTCCAATAGCCTTGATTCCTGCTACCATGTCCTGTTCCCAAGCCACTGCCAAGCTTCACCGACGCATGCCAGCACACAACCAGGCTCTCAAATGCATACAACATGTCCCTTCTCCTACGGGCGGGGTCTGGAAAATGAAAAACAGCCAGTGTATGAGATAAAATGCCAGCTCCACAAAGCTGCCAAGAAGAGGGCAGGACAGGCGAAGACTTCATGATTCTACAGGGTCACGGCACATATAATGAAGACCTCTAGCCATAGCCAGGAGTGGGGTACAGGAGGCAAATACAGGAGACTCATCATGAGTTCTAGACCAGTCAGAGTGAGACCCTGTCTTCAAAACAAAAGCAAACTGGACATCTAGGAGAAGAGAGACAGAAGGAGAAACCACCCCAGCTGGCATATTCCTCCCAGAATTCCAGCTCTCAGAGATTTGAGGCCTGGGGAGAACCTGCACGGCCCATGAGTACTTGGTTAGGGTATCCTGGATAAAACCGATTCCCAGGAGCTTCAGCCAGTATAGCATTTCTGCAGGGTAGAGAGTCAAACAGAGTGAACCTTGTGAATGAATGAATGAATGATGAATGAATGAATGGGAGAAATAAGGAAAGAAAGGAGACACGGCTGCTCCTAGCTATGGTGGAGAAGCAAGTTTATTACAGATGTGTGGGAGAGCATAGTCAGAGGCAGGGGCCTTTGGGAGAGTCCTGAGAGGATACGACCCTGGGAGAGGTAGGGAGGGGAGAGAAGAGAACCGGGTGCAGCAGCCAGGAGGTCCAAAGGAGGGTGGGTAACCAAAATGGTTGAATTATGTAGTGAAGAGCAGACCAGCTCCCTGGGCTGGAGAGTTTAGGGCAGAGGGGGAGTTATGACAGCCAGGAGGGCCCTGTAACAGGTAGGGACTGAGAGTTACAGGGAGACTCGGCGGCCAGATCTACGTTGATGTATTAAATAGGCATCTCAGTTCAGGGTTAAATCCCAACAGTGAAGCAGCAGATGCAGCCTCCTACAGGGGAGTACCCTCGGCTCCAGCCCTTCCAGGCACCTTCAGAGATTCTCTTGGGTACCTCAAGCACCCATATAGGGGATGTGGAGGTAAACCCGGCAGAGAGACAAGCAGGATGGAGAGCAAGGTGCCACAAGCTCCTGTGGTTCCTCAGATTCCTGATCAGCCGTCCATGGCTTCAGGTCTAAGATGGCTCCCAGCACACTGGTGAGTCAACAGAACGGAACCAAGGCCAGGGTGTGGCTGTTTCCGCTGTCTCTGTGGAAGTCTCCCTGGGTGACCCCCTCTCTCCTACCAGGCTGGTGGACAAGTAGGGAAAGGCTAAGAGAACAGCTCGTGGACAGTGCCTGAGTGCAATCAGATTGGCCAATGGGTTTGCAACCTGGTCCTGATTGCCTGTTTTACTGTATGTAAGCATCTGTGCTACGGTAAACTCTCAAGATGTGCTGCACATCCTGGTACTTGTCACCAAGGGGAAGGCATAGCTACTGCTGTGGGGTCCTGCCACATCATCCCAGAGGGATCCTTTAGAGGTCGCCACCCATGGCCCTCTTCTTGCTTCTGCCATAGGGCTCTGGAAGTCACCTGGCCTCGGGGTGGGCTCCAGGACCCTGCAGCAGAGCCTAGAAAGCATCCTAGAAGGTAGCATGCATTAGGTAAGGTCTGATAAGGAGGCTGACCACAATTCTGCCCAGTTGAATACAGGCTTGGTCTCTCCACAGACCACCATCTTTGGATTTGAGGATTTGCTAAAATGACCCAAAATACTTCAGAAAATGGCTCTTCTTGCTACCAGTTTGTTGTAAAGCCAAGAGAAGAGGAAGCATGGGATAGACATTAGGGTGGAGGGAAAGGCTCTCTGCCCTGTACAGGCCATCAGAACGTCTGTGACCTTTCTGCCAGGGCTTCTAGTAGCAGCCCAGGAGAACTGCTAATGTGAGCACTGGGCAGAGGGAGCCACTGATCGGAGCACACTCTCCCCAAGAAGTTGTCCGTTGTCACTTTCTGAGGTGCCAATGTCCAGGGGGTGCATAGGGGCAGCCTCTGGCTTTCTCTAGTCTTGCCAAGAATGCTTGGAAAGTGGGCCTGAGAGGGGTCAGGAAGGAATAGTGAGTGGGCAGCCCACGCCCTCTTCACATACCTAGATAACTCGGAGCACGGACAGCAGGAGCCTTGCAGGGGGAATGTCTGAGGGGGTAGCGACAGGTGGGAGAAGGTAGGAGTCAGTGTGGAAGGCAGATCCAAACACACTTGGTATTTTTTCATAGGAAAAACATTTTTAAATCAAAATTTATTACTTTTCCACTCTCCTGCCCCCCTCCCATCCCACAACAGCACCCCTCAGTCCTTTTCAAATCCATAGCTTTTTATTCTTTAGCTATTACTGCTATGCATGTGTGTGCACATGCATATGGTGTGTGTGTGTGTGTGTGTGTGTGTGTGTGTGTGTGTGTGTGTGTGTTTGGCTCTGTGTGCGATCTGCTGGATCTATTTAGTGATGCATATTTGGGAGAACAAACCAGTTGGGATTGAATAGCCATTTACGGTACCCATCTCTGAGGAAGATAAATTCTCCTTCTCTCAGCAGTTTTTAGTTTTCCCCCTACGTAGAGGGCCCCTTCATCTTTATACTCAACACTGTTAGTTGCAAAGTCCATTTCACAGAAAAGTAGATGGAGGCGCTGAAGTTAGTTGGTGCCCCCAAGGTCACATGACTGGTGATAAACCTGGGGATAAAATAGGGTTTATTGAATCCGGAGATCACTTGGGGGTCCACCTTTTTCAAGTTGACCTACAGAACAGTGTCCAGACAGACATGGTAACCAGACTGGCCTTGGTGATTGGCAGACACCTGACATGGGACAGTGCAGCTCTTGTCACAGGATTCTCTGTGACACCCTCTCCCACTGGGCTTTCTAGGATCTCCTCAGGCAGAATTCAGGCCTGCTCTCTGAGGCCGGCTCCCTTTACCTCCTGTCTGTGAGACTCTAGTTATTTAACCTCCCTGAGCCTGTGTCTATCCTTGACAAGTGATTGAAGAGACCCAGAGCAATAGGGTGTGGAAATGTATGGCCTGGAGCAGAAGAAGTCCATATGAACTTGACACGAACTAAGTCCTTTGAGAGGAGAGAACCTCAACTGAGAAAAATGCCTCTATAAGGCTGGGCTGTGTGCACGCCTGTATGGAGTGTTTAACTGGTGACTGGTGGAGGAGAACCCAGCCTACTGTGGGTGGTGCCATCCCTAGGGTGGTGGTCCTGGATTCTATAAGAAATCAGGCTGAAAAGGCCATGATGGTCAAGCTAGTAGGTAGCGCCCCTTCACAGCCTCTGCCTTAGCTCCTGCCTCTACATCCCAGCCCTGCTTGAGGTCTTCTCCTGACTTCCTTCCTGAACAGTGATGTAGAGGTCTAAGCCAAATTAAACTTTCCTCCCCAGTTGGCTTTTGCTCACGGTGCTTCATGGCTGCAATTGTAACCCTAACAAGGACAGACTCAATGAAATTAGCACGAAGTGCTGCTCTCGGAAATCAAAGCCTGGTGCGACTTTACATTTGTGTTCAAATATGATTCAGGTCTAATGGCATCTGTTTTCAGTGAGGTTTATCTTCTAGACATGAACTTGTGCCTCACAACGGAGTGGGGAACACACTGAGGCCTGGGGGCGTTTAGACAGAGCTTTGGGGAGACCTGCCTCACCAGGACTGGTCTCTGCTTCCCCTGTGGCAGGCTCACATGCAGGCAGTGCCATCTAGTGGATATTCTCATTACCATGCATGCCAGGCTAGCTCATATACAACTGTCCCTCCCACACTCCTTCCCCTGCTGCACACCACACATGCACATGCAAACACACACACGCACACACAGAGACACACACACACATAGGCACACACACAGGTACACATACATAGGCCACATATACACACATACACACACACAGGTACACACACATAGGCCACATATACACACATACACACACACAGGTACACACACATAGGCCACATATACACACATACACACACACAGGTACACACACATAGGCCACATATACACACATACACACACACACACAGAAACACATACATATATGCACAAAGACACACGCATGCACACACACAGAGACACACATAGGCACAGACACATAGGCACACACACACAGGCACACACACAGAGACACACATAGGCACACACATATAGGCACACACATACACACAGACACATAGGCACACACACATAGGTGTACATACACACATAGGCACGCACACAGAGACACATACTTACACACACAGAGACACACACAGGCACACATACACACACAGACACACAGGCACACACACATATACATAGAGAGACACACATACTTACACACATAGGCACACATATACAGGCACACCCACAGAGACACACATACTTACAGACACACACAAACACACACACACACACACACACACACACACACACACACGTCACCTTACCCGTCTGCTTACTGGAAACTATCCTTTCAACCTCTGCTGATTTCCAGCCCCACTTTGTGACTCATCCAGGCACTGGCATCGACAACCCGGAAGCCTCTTTCTCCTTCCAAACGCTCGTTTCGGTGACTGTGGACAGCCAGATGGTCTGAAATGGGGAAAAAGGGAGCTCTCACTAACTAAGGGTGCAGTTGTGTGTGCCAAGCTTCAGACCATGAGATAGGTGTCGCCATCACTCACACAGCAGTGTAAAGGCGCTCGCCCAAGCCCACCCAGGAGCAGGAAGCTCTGCCAACCTCAGCCCGCATGGCAGTGTTAGTTTCCTGCAAGTTCCACACATGCCTATTTGTAGAAACTGCTCGTCTGGACCCGGACCCCTTTCTTGAGTTGACGTTCTATTTGAAGTGGAATTATACTGCTCAGCAATTCTAGTTGTGACCCCAGGATTATGTGATACCCCAACCCCAACTCCCAGCAGTTTTTATAAACCCTGCCCTGGCCTGCTGAGTCCTGGCAATGCTCTGTGTGTGTGTGTGTGTGTGTGTGTGTGTGTGTGTGTGTGTGTGTTTGTGTGTGTGACTCTGTGGTTCCTCATGTGTATATAATCAAATGTGAGTGTGCTATGCTTTTATGTATGTGTGTAAATGCATATTTGTGAGAATAGTGCTACACATATGTACTCTCTCTGTATGGTGTATAATGCGCGTGTGTATACAGTGTGGTGTGCATTGCTATGTACATCTTGGCATATGAGTTTGTAGTGTGGATAGTGTAGTGTGGCTGTGGTGCACGTGCCTATATAGTCTGTCTGTGGTGTTCGGATTGTGGGGTGTGTAGAATGGTATGTGGCATAAAATTATTCTGTGGTGTAGTGTATGCACATATGCGGCATGTGTCTGTGATGCGGTCAGTGTGAAGTGTGACATGTGTGTGCAATATCATGGAGTACATGTATGTATGTGGTGTGTATCTGTGGTATAGAGAGTGTGTGGTGTGTGAATACAGTGTAGTGTGGCGTGTTGTATGTATGTGTATGATGTGTGTTTGCTGCATCCACTGAGAGATGAGGTCAAAGCCTAGCTCCTCCTCTGGCCTCAGGGGCTGCCACACGCTGGTGTCTCACTTTGAGACTGGGCCACACCTAATGACCATTTCTACTAAACAGAATAGAGAACAAAGTTAGCGGATGTCACTTCCAATAGGAGGTCACTGTAGAGTCCTGGCTTCTTTCTGTCTGGTGACCATCTTGCTTTCTCCCTCACTGGCTCTGATGTAAGCCGACTGCTTCCCTCTGTCATGCAAAAGCCTAGGTGGACAAAAGCAGAGAGAGGCATTTGTTGGGAGCCACACCAACCTAAGATGTCCTCAGGGGCATCAGTGAAAAGACAGTGGGAACTTTAGTTTTGTATCCTTATCTAGAAGTGGACTTGGCAAGGCTTGTCTAATCGTGGAGCCGGTGCCTTGAAGGAGTCAAGGTTGCTGTGGTTTCTGGGATTCACCTCTTCCCCCTGGCCCATGGTCATCAGTCCTTAGATAACTGTGTCACCGTGTTCTCTTTGCCAACATTGTCTGTCTTCGCTCTCTGCTGACTTTAGCCATCCTCACCCCCACACCCCTGCCAATAGACTACATGACATTGCGCTCTTACTAAACGTGCTTGGCACACGCTGTCAGCTTATGCAAGCCCTGCTGGTGCCAGCAACTGTTTAAGACAACACAGTCCTGACCAACACATGAAGCCACACCAGATCTCCAACCTGGAATCACGCATCACACAGGCAGAAATGCCTAATACGCTGGGTTATGCGGTACACTAACCTCAAACTGGTCCTTCTGGCCCCACACTCTACACCAAGTGGAGTTTGAACAGGCCTTCCCTTGAGTCCAACTCATTTTGCAGTTTCATTAGCTAAATGCACGGTTTTAAGCCACTCCCTTTGGGGGCAGATCTTAAAGTGGTGAGCATAGTTCATGTAATGAGCTGTGACCAGAGTTCACAGTCTGTTTGCAGCCACAGCTGCCTTCCTGGTTCTCCTCAAATTCACCTGGGGAACTTGTCAGGGTTGATGCAGAAGTTCCAGCTTTGAGAACACCCCAGACTCGGGCTATTCCCTGCGCCAGACTCAGCCGCCACCTTTTCAATCCCACCTTAAATGTATTTCAGTTTATACCCAAGCGGCAAGGGTGCAATTCACGATAACCGCTAATGACTCCTGTATCCATCTGCTTTCTGTTACTGTAACAAAATACCGGAGGCTGAGTATTTCCAAAGATGGGTTATTGTTTAGCTTGCAGTTTGAGAGGCTACAAATCTAAGGCTTGGGTGGCCCCAGTTCTTTGGTCCCCACTGAAGGCTCATCTTGGCTGCATTTCACACAGCAGATACCATCAGAGCAGAGGGTTTGGAAGGGAAAAGTTCAGCAGTCAGCTTTACTCTTTTGTAATGATCTGTTCTGGTAAGAAGTAGCACAGTCCCTCAGAACCACATTAATCCCTTCCTAGGAAAACATCCCAATGACTTAATCACCTCTCATTAGGCTCCACCCTTTATTTAAAGGTTCCAAGCACTGTGAATAACACCACACTGGGGACAAAGTCTCCAACACATGAACTCCTGAGGAAAACCACATCCAAACTGCTGTACCTGGTGCCCTTGGGGCACTGCTGTTACCTCGGAGGTGACTAAAGCCTGTATTAATGACAAACCACAGCCCCATGATTGTGTCACTTTCTTGGCAATAGGACTTGGCAGACATTGCTAAAGGTTCTAATCAATTGATCTGAAGATGATATTTTCTTGGTGAATCAGGAGACCTTTAATAACAGAACATTTTTCTTAATGGTGAAAGACAGAGTGACCACATTTAAAGTCTGAGGGGTTTAGGAAACTCAGAATGGGTTCTCTTTTCCCAAGAGACAGGGGACCACCATACCAGCACCTGAACTACAGTTTTAAGAGCCAGACCAATCAGCCAGTGGCAAAGCATGGTCCTCAACCATAAGGACAAGGGATTTGCCAAACCCCTGAGTAAATGAGGCAGATTTTACCCAGAATTCCAGATGGAATCCTGATCCAGTGACATCTTCGAGTCACTCTCATGGGAACCAAAGTATGTCAGTCAAACTCACCAAGACTGTGACCATAGAAACCTAGATGATAAATGGCTATTGTCTTAAGTTGCTCAAGTGTGATTGGTTGTATTGGGGAAAACAATCATGAAGACAGAAATCTTTTGTCTGTAGATGTCATTTCTCCAAAGCATACTTCCTGTCTTCATTAGATTCATGAGCAACGACTGACATAGGAGTCCATGGCCTTGGGTGAAGCCTCAGAGCCAGGGTAAGAAGTAAGGGTCGTACCCACCAGTGAGGAATTAAGGTGGGACCAGAATGGAGCTCGGTGTCTATAGGCTGAGCCTCCAGTCTGGCAGAACTTTTGTGGAAAGGCGGAAATCCAAGTCTGACTGTTGGTAGTATGAAGTCCACTGGTCGCCAGTAATCAGACTCCAGATGCCCTGTGACAGTGACTAAGCCAGAACTCAACTAGCTGGACTATGACTGTTTGGACACCCCTGATTCCATCATTTCCAGACAGCAGCAGATTCACTATTTATCTGAGTCTCTCCTGCCGAAGGGGCCAGTCCCATACTCTGCCCACAGGATGCCACCTGCTCCCTGTCTGCCTCTAGTTTTGCCTCATCATTCAACTCCTCTGGGGCCAGCAACACTGACAGAAATCCCTTGTAAGGGTGTATGCCTTGTACGGTGGTGTAAGGTGGTACTCAGCACACCAGACTCTTGTCCACTCTGCTCCCAGACTCCTGGCACATACCCAGGGCAGACGGTGCCGCGGTCCTCATACCCGTTCATTGGCTGAGTGTTCTGAGACTCCTTGGCACAAGATGGAACACGGTACACAAAGGTGGGATAGCTTTACTCCCCACACATCTCAGAACCGTCCGTTTAAGTCACCTCTGTCACCTATGCTGTCCTCGTTACTTCCAGCTGTCAACTAGACACAGCCATCTGAAGGTAACGACTAAGAGAATCCCCAAACCAAACAGGCCGTATCTGTAAGAGATGGTCTCGACTGATCGATGGTCGGCAGAGGAGTACCCGATTGTGGGTAGCCCGATGCCTAGGCGGGTTTGCTTGTCCTACATAAGAAAGCGTGAGCCGTTAAGTCAGAAAAGGGCTTTCTCCATAGTTCCTACCCACAAGTTCCCGGACTTCCTTCAGTGATGCAGTGTAAGACAAATAGAGCTCCGTCTCAGGCTGCTCTTGGCTGAGAGTGTCCCATCACAACAACAGAAAAGCAAGCAAGACACACGCCCACTGGTCATTGCCTGCTTAGAGGACACGAGAGCCAGACTCGTCACACGTTAGAAGGAAAATGAGCTATTAAATGTAAGGTTGTGTATTTATTGTCAAATCAGGCAGAGATGTGATTTGAGTTACTACTTCCTTTTAATTGTCTTGAGAGCTTGGACCTTCCATTCATTTAACAGTAAGCAGAAACCTCCCATGGCGATTTGTTTTGTGACTTGTTCTTCATGCATGTTAGGGTAAGAGTGCTTTTACACGCTGGGGCCACGTTGTTAAACCTACATGCTTCACAAGCGCACATTGCTTCCTTTAAGACAAGGCTGTTGTTTCTCACTGCCTCTAAATGCTATTTGCTTTCAATTTGATTCAGCTGCTAGTAAGTAACAACGCTCTGCTGTTTTTGTTTGGTTTTGTCTGGTTCAATTCTCCCCTCCTGTGAGTTTTTCTGTCTGACTTATTTTAATTGTGTCACTTACAGCAAGAGATGAATGCCTTCCTATTTTATACGTGTTGTTCTCTCTCTCTCTCTCTCTCTCTCTCTCTCTCTCTCTCTCTCTCTCTCTCTCTCGTCCTCTCTCTTCTTTCTCCTCTCTTCCCGTCTCTCTGCCCCCCTCCTTCCCTCTTTCTATTTAATCAGTCCTTGCTTCTTCTACGCTTTTGAAATTATGTAATTGTTTTGCCTTCTGGTAATTGGTTCCTACCTTTTCCAATGCACACAGCGACCTTTCTCCTTTCTCTCAGGAAACTCCAGTGATTTGTTATTTCCACTCTTCTTCCAAGTACAACACAGACTTTGCCAGACTTTAACCACCTTTTCATCTCCTTTCAGTGTGTTGATTCTGTGTGGCTAGCTTTACTTAGGGGTATACAATGGTGCCTTTAATTTTTATAATCAAGAGCTAATTATAACACATGGTCTACATTAGGATCCCATGCCCACCTTAGCTTCCTGCTCCCTCAGTGTTCATTCTCAAGCCATTCTGGTCCTTTGGGAGGTGGACAGCCTGGGTGCACAGTTCTCACAGGTCCCTATTCTGTTCCTGTTTGCGTTGACCCGACCATTGCCAATCTCCAAACAGCACCGGTCCACTTGCAGGTACCAGGACACAGGGACTGGGAGTGATTACCAAATACAATCTCCAAGTTGTGGCTGGGGACCTATCACCTCTTTGAAAACCCTTCAGGGACCAGCCACTGAACACATTATTTCCGTCACACGTAGAGACACTCCACAGGTGTGCAGCTGTGCTGTCTCCTTGACTCAGGCTGACATTTTACAGAATTGTTTTGATGAAGGAGTGTTTAAAAAAAAAAGGAACATTTAGCCAGGCAAGCACTGTCCAAGCCACTCTTTCTAAGTTTCTTAAATAAGCCTTTTGCTTTCAGCGTTTCACATGATAGTGTAGTAATAATGTACTGAGTTTTACTATGCTTGTTCTTCTTTTCCACACTGGTTAGAACCAACCGCAGAAGACTCCGATGTCTGGAAAACAGTTTTTACGGGCTTTGCTAAATAATAATTGCCAGCCATCTGCTTGATAAGATGGTTTTCTGTGTTGCGAGTCCTGCTCTCTATGACGCCTGCTCTGTGCCAAGTGGAAACTTCTCAAGCAAGTATTTTGGACTCACCCGTTCACTGGAGGTCGGAAGGAGACGGCTTTCACAGGCTGTTCATGCATGTCTCTGTTCTTTCTGTTATCACTCAGTTTTGTCTGATGTGAAAGTCAAGCAACTGCTGCTTTTGAAGAACCTGCTGGTGTTGCCACTCCTATTTATTCCCCTGGCACCTCTGGGCAAGGGACAGGATTTTACCCAAAGGTTCTGTGTGCTTACATATGTGTGTATCTATTGTGTACATATCTATTTATTTGTCCATTTTCTTAGAGCGCTTGCTCTTTTCTGACTTAGGACTTGTATGGATAAAGCTACTAGGAACATGTGTTTTACATATCGGCAAGAATTCCCATTCACCTAGAACAGAGGCTCAGGAACATTATCTGGGCCACATGGTTACAGTGTGTTTAGTTATATGAGAAGCCACCAGACTATTTTCCGAGTGGCTGAACAGTTTAGGTCTTGACCAGCCACGCTCAATATCTCCATCCTTGACAGAGCATCTCACAGCTTTTCATCAGTCATCGATTGCATTCACCCCGATGAGTAGCTTTCTAGTGTTTATTTGCCAACCATGTGACCTCTTCAGGAAAATGTCTCTTCATAGCTTCTTGCAATTTTCCAACCAGCTTTTTATAAATTGAATCATTGCACATTGCATGTGTACAATACATTTCCTGATCATCTTGCTTTGGATGAAGGATTTTGAAAGTCTGTGGTATCCCAGTTAGGCATCCTTGGTCCGATGCAGGGCTCACAGGCTTTCCCACAACATCTAAAATGCATTTTTACAGTATCTAGAATTTGAAGTTGGTAATCCTTCTTTCAATACCTGAAACGCATTACTGAAATTCCCTCTGGCTCTACATCTTCAGATTACAAGGCCACAAGCATCTGTACCAGCAACACAACGTTCCTCTCTGCCTTCGAGACGCCTCAGTCTTTAGTTTTCAGGGGTTTTCTGTCATGCATCTCCTTGTGGGATTTTTTTTTTTTTTTGGTTTTGCTCTGTGTTTTGTGTTCATTAAACTTAGGACTCCATGCGCTTATGTATTTTCCCATATTTTGGAGGTTTTCTACCATTGTTCTTTGGAATACTTGTAAGCCCTATCTTTAACTCTCCCCTCTGGAACTCTGTAAACACAAACATTAGACCTTTCCGGAGACTTCCATTTTCTGTTCCCAGTGTTCAGCCCCGGTCTCTACCTTCCTCTTCCTCCCAGAAGCATCAGGCACTGTTGATTCTTCTTCCTGACACATCCCTTACACCACCTCTTAGAGTTCCTGCTGCGTCAGCTCTGGTGGGTTCCCTTTCCTGGGGCTTTATTATTACCCCCCCACACACACACACATACTGTTAAATTCTAAATTCTTGATATGTTTTTAAACATTTGAAACAAGGTCTTATTATGTATCCGTGGCTAACTTGGTACTCATTACATAGACCAGGCTTGCCTCAATTCACAGAGATCTATCTGCCTCCCAAGTGTTGAGAATAAAGGTATGTACCACCATGCCTGTGCTAATCTTTGATTTTTTTTTACTGTTCCTGTATATACAATCCCAGCCAACTTTTGTTAGCCTCCTGGCTTTTGTGACCTCTTTGATATCGATTGACACTGAGCTATGTCCAAGGCTCACACTCATAACTAATTTTTCAACATCTCCACCATGATGACAGCTGCCTGGCCCTCTACTCCATCCTTCCTACGTCTTAAAGTTGTGTCCTTAAGTTCCTCTCCTTTCTGTCTTTACTTACTCTGTGACCAACATTCACCGCTTCGGCAATCTCGGTGGTATCTGTCTTGAACCCCCGCATTCTTTCATCTCATAGTGGATGTTCTCAAACCACATCTTTCCATTCCCTGGAAATGTCTAGTGCTTTGTCGGTAATTGCCCCGACTGCTTACACATACCACATGCCATCCATCACACACCGTCCTATGGCATGGCTCCAACACTTGGAACATTGCTAGGGAAAACGACAGTTTGAGGCTCCCTCCCTCGGGATGGTCATCCCATGATGCACCACATTCCCGAGGCCCCGCCTCTCAGAGGATGCGACCAGCATCTCTGGCCCTTGTTCTCACTCTGCCATTAGTCATCAAGACAGGATAGGGACAGACAGCAGCCTCTAGTCTGACCAGTCATCTAGAATTACGCTTCCCTTGCCACTGGCGATCACTGGTGACCCTTTCCAGCCACACAGTGATACATTTCCACCTCACATTTCTTTATCCCTCTGGAGACGCTGCAGCTGCAAGCCTGTGCCCTCCGCTGTCACACCACTAGTCCCAATCTGTTCTTCCATTTTGCCTCAGGCCCCATTCACCATCTCCCCAGACCTGTTCAGACCAACATTTCATCCTGAAAACGTTATCATCTCTGTCCTCATGCTCAGCCCAACTCCTGACATCCTTCTAGTCCCACCTTGTCACCAATCAGCCCCAGATCAGTCACCACATGCCTGGCTCTCTCCTGGTTATGCTGCCCAGCAACTGTCTGCCTTGGGCCCCTGACAAAGCTGTGCTTGCTGACGTCCACGGCTCCAGCACTGCTGAGTAGCCCTGTTCCCCATCCCGTGCTGCCTGCCCTCCCCAGCACATCCCCCAGCAGCTGTTCCCAATCTTCCTCCTCTTCCGGAGCCCTCAAGCCAGACCCTACTTCCTGGACTCACAGCAGATGGATGTGCATTATAATTTATCGAGAACTTCATTCAATAACGACGTTCTCACTTTCTCTCCCCTTCTCTGAATGTCTCTATCTCCCCCCAGTGGGTCTTTATCTGAGAAATATCCTTCCTCTTTTCAAGACAAACTTTCCCCGCTGGACCCTGGATCCTTCTCCTTCCTGATTCCTTCCTGACCTCTCTTTATTTCTCTGCCTCACAGCTTCTTCCTGCTAAGTCTAATATTTAGTTTTATTAATACATACTTATAAAGCACAGAATATCACACACATGTGATGTAGATATCTCCATGAATTTGGACATAAGTGTACACCTGCGGTCCCCCACCATAGCCAAGCGAACACATTCATCACCTCCAAAATTATCCTTCGGTTCTTCTGTGGCCTTTTGTGGTTTTTGCAGGAACACTATGTGAGGTCTATTCTCTTAACATTTCAAAGTACACACCAGCATGTCATTCACGAGGGTCACCAGACCTTAACCCATGCTGTATAATACAAACTTAATGCCAGTGGGAAAAATACGTCCGTGTCCCCTGTCTTTGAGCCCCTGGCAACCCGCACATCATTCTCCGCTTTCATGCAATGGATTGTTGTAGATGTGTCATGTAAATGAAAACATGAAGAATTCATGACTTACATCACCCAGAATCATATCCTGTAGCTTTATCCGCGTCATAGCTATACGTCTTTCCTTTCCACTGGTTTCTCAGTGGATAAAGTCATGGGATGATACACATTATGGGATCAGGCAAATAGGAGTGATGGCGTTGGCCACTGATGACGGGTGTCCCCACAAGAAGGAGGTGGAGTGGTGTGGCTGCAAGCGCCGGGTTTTTCTGTCTTTGCCATTGTGACATATGGACATATGGACATATGGATGCAGAGCCGCATCAGGATTCCGATTTCGATCCTTTTGAAGAAACACCTAGAAACAGGACTGCTGGATCCCACCGTTTTAGTGGCTGCCCCACTCTGTGACCCCTACTGGATCCATTCCGTGTCCTGCACACATTTAAGCTTAATCCTTTGCCCTGTTTGTGGTTGCCACCCCAGTGGGCGTCAAGTGGATCTCCTTGTGACCTCAGCCTGCATCTTGCTCATGGCTGAGGGAGTGAGCACTTTTGCTTCTTGCTGACCAACTGTACATCTTCACTGGAAAGCACTTAGTCAAGTCCCCTGATCGTTTGTAACGAGGCCATTTGGCATTTTGCTGCTGAATTGTGGTTTCAAATACATTTAACATTAACTTCTTCATCAGATACTTTGCAAGGATGTTCTCCTGTTCCGCAGACTGTCTCCTCACTCTGTGACTGATCTTCATTTTCTGTGAAGAAGCAGTGCAATTTGGTATAATCCCATTTGCCTATCAGAGGCTTGTGCTTTTGATCTCAAATCCAAACCCCACCACCAAGACCGATGTCGTGCTCGGTTTTCCTTAGAACTGCAAGGCACGTTGGGTCTAAGTCTTCTATGTGCTTGGAGTTGGATTTTGCTAATGGTGTGAGAGAAGGATCCAGTCTCATTATTTTTCTGTGAACATTCAGGCTTCTCAGCACCATTTGGCAAAGATGTGTTTTGACTTAACAACTCTCTTCCACAAAATTCATGAAAACAAAGTTTAGCCATGAGGTTGAATGATAAATTCTGCACTTGCTGCTTCTCGGGTGTCTTCCATTTGCCCTTGGCTCTCAGGCACCACTGGTTGGGCCTTCAAGCTTCCTGACGGTCATGTGTAATGGTCTCTTCCTTGTTCTCTCTCTCTCTACGGCCTGATAAACCCGCACTTGCACACCAGCTGGTTACCAGTAGTTTGTTCACTGTCCCGGCACCCACTGAGCCTTCATTTTCTGTGAAGAAGCAGTGCAATTTGGTATAATCCCATTTGCCTATCAGAGGCTTGTGCTTTTGATCTCAAATCCAAAACCTATCCACCCCACAACCCTAATTGTCAGTGAACTCCTTAACCGAGGTAGAAGGGGCACAGAGATGCTTTGAGACTGAAGTGTATCACCCACCCCAAGTAATGGGTATCTCAGTGTCCAAGTGCATCGCTCTCCAGCAACACATTTCAGTATGAACAGGGCTCTAGGAAGGATGCTGTCTTAGTCTGGTGTTACCATAGTAAGTTCCTAGGCAGCAAGAAGCAGCAGCATACAGAATGAGCAAGTTAGACTTTGAGTTAAAGGAGATGGTCGTTTATTGTTCTGCAACAATGTCTACTTGTTTACCTGTGAAGGACCTTCAGTACAGACATCCTCCGCAGGGAGGAAAGCAATATTCACAGTTTTGTATTGTTTTGTTTGTTTGGGTTTTTTTTTTTGAGGGGGGCAGTTATTGTTGTTGCTGGTGGTTTTGTTTTTGCTTATCTGTTTTTGTGGTTTTCTTCAGACTCATGGGACTAATGGTTTTGAAACACAGAAATGATTAAGGGAAGCTAAAGCCATCCTTAAGCAGATGGGACCTTTCAACATCCTGTGAGGCCATAGCGTACTTCACTGATGTGTGACTACTCACAACCTCACATTATGAAAACCATTGTTCTAGGATGCTAATACCTGCTCCTTCTCTTTGGTCACTCCAGGGACATAAGCTAAGTGACCCCTTCTCCAGCCCAGCCCCACTGGTTTCAATTGAACTAATTGGCTCTGTGTAAAGGCATCAAGCAGTTTCTCACACTTCCATGAATTTACCTCCCAGGAACTGGGACTGAAGTCAGGTAGTTTTGAAAACACATATATTTGAATCTTCTCAATGAGTTTGAAAATAATACACACACACACACACACACACACACACACACACAATCATGTTGACTTCTGCCTATAAGACTGCTCCAAGAAAGAAGGGAAAACTAAAAAAGAATATAATGAATTGCTAGATGAGTGGATGGATGGATGGATGGATGGATGGATAGACAGACAGACAGACAGACAGACAGACAGACAGACAGACAGACAGACAGATAGATAGATAGATGTGTAATTTATGGTATCCATGTAGAAGGATCTTATCCAATGAAGAGTAGAATATGTGGCTTGATGAAGATTCCTTTCTTGGCTGACTCCTCAGTCCTTGAGGCCTGCTCTTCCATGGAGTCTTGCTGAGTTTTCCAGGAGGAAAACTTGCTGAGTTGTTGCGCTCTCTTTGGATATTTCCCTCCATCCTTGGTATCACCCAAGTTCTGCTGAGTGATTTCCCACCCACTGATCCCTGCATACACCCTTTGGTTCCGTCCCCCAACTGCCCTTGTTCTGTGTAGAGTTGGGCTACATCTGTAGTTCTACATTGTAGAATCCATTTGCCATGTGATTTCCGCTTTCCCAGCTATGAGTGTGCACACACTGGCTGTAGCCTGGGTGCCGCTGGCCACGCTGGGTAAACCTTAAGTTATGTGGTGTTTCTCTTCTCACTTTCCTATTTGTTTTCTGAGGAAGGCTTCTTATGGGGCCAGAAGAAGATTCTCACAGTCTATTCTAGAAGCCTAGACTTAAAGAGCAGCATCCACACTTCTGTTTGAAGAAACACTGCGTTCTTCCCCCACTGGGGCCACACTGTCATCAGGGTCATTGGGTCAAGTTTGTTCTCTTGGCCTTCGTCTGCCAGAATAAGAATGGGCTTAGGAGAGGCAAGGCAACAGGCCCAGCAATGAACACTGGTTCAGTTGCCACAATGCTCCCAGCTTTGTGCTAAGTTGTCTGACCATCCCATCATGATTGGCACCCGCCCTGTGGCCTGTTAAGGGGAGTGGCACTACCCTGTGCTCTGTACAGCATGGCAGTGGCTCTCCTAAGAAAGCAGAAGCTGCCAGTCCTGGGCTTGGCCTAGAGCCATCACCTTGCCCACACCTTTTTGATAAAGACCCATCCAAGATCTAATTCTTATCTCCCAGGCAGAAAAGACTCTGCATCTCCAAAGACAGAGTAGTGTCCGTGCACAAAGAGGGAAGGAAAACCAACACCATTTACAGATCACACCAAGTATGGAGTTTCCCCCCTGGAGAAGGAGACAATCTAAAAGTCTCTGCTCACTGAGACCAGAAAGTAGTTGTTAGGCACCTTTGGGATCACAGACAAGAGGTGTCATCATCTACCTGGGTAGGTGCTTACAGATGCAGAAGGGGACAAGAGGATTCCACATTGAATTCTGTGATAAACACTTGTTTAAAGAAAGCCCAAGCACCCAGACCCAAGGTGACCTCAGAGAGGGAACTATGCCTTTCTATCCCAAGCCATGGATATCACTGGGCCGTAGCAGCTAGTCAGCCTGTCTAGAAGATGTCTCAGGACGTGCGTGGTACTTGCTGGTGCGGCTGAGTGAGGTGTATGGCTGCAGCAGAGCCTAAACCTCATCTTCCAAGCTTTCCCCAGCAGAGTTCTGGAGGCGAAAACACCTCCTGGTTGTTCTCATCCCCCAAATGACTATGTTTTATGATGTGTTAAGTTTGGGGGAGAGAGAAATTTCCTCCAGCTGCGGTCTCCTCCCAGCTGAAGACATTCCAGGGTTGGAGATTTATGACCCGCTGAGTGCCAACAGCCCACTGGCTCCAACAGAGGACCTGTGAGTTCAGAGCATTGCCAAAGCTCTGTACCCAGCCCTGCATGGACTATAGCCATGGCTCCCAGGCCAAGGTGTATCCTCTATGGGCTCCTGACTCCTGTGTGTGCTGGATGAACTGGTAGCCTGCTGTGTCCCAACACCAGTGATCTGTAGGATGTCTCGGAAGAAGGGCAGGATTCCTTGATAGCCAAAGGCCCAAGCAGTGGTGACATATGGTGACGTAAGGCCCTGCCTTGCCCTTCCTCGGGACCAGGGTCAGGTGGTGACTGCCAATGAGCTTTTGTTTGTCAGTAACCCACTCCCTAACCTACACCCCTAAGCTTTACCCCCTAGAGAGTTTCCTTATACAAAAGGTAGAAGGCTGTACTGAGACAGAAGGCTTTATGGCTGCCCAGCTGCAGCTGCTCGTGATGGGACTCATGCCAAGCACTTGAGGAGGGTTTCTTTCTTAAAAGTGTACTTTAGAAAGAGGCTGCCCTGGAATGGCATGTACAGTGTCTACTGTGTCAGTGCGTGTGTGTGATGCCTGTCATGGGAGAACTCATGTTTGTGGTGCCTGATGCCTGCATCAGGGAGGAATGGTTAAGGTAGGAAGGCTATGGCAGGAAAACCCTTTACGGAAGGTTACAATGGTCCAGCTAAAGTCCGATCCAGAGTCTCCTCCTGTGATGGTGCGTATCCTATCTGCTAAAATCTCACTTGCAGACTCCCCTCATCTAGAAGGATGCCTTTGGGTTGGGGAAGGTGAGAAAGAGGGCCGTGATGTGGACTGAAGCTTCTAGTTCTTGTCTCTGTTGTAGGGCCGTGGAAGTCACGTGAATAGCATGGTGGGCAAGCAGTAAGAACAGAGGGAGAGTGCTTGGCCATGCTGCTCTAAGCAGAACTCAGTTGTGTCACAATTTCCAGTTCTGCGTAGCAAAAGACCCCAGAGAGGACACTTTGATGTATACACACCATACACCAATAGCCATTCCCCTTATTTACCTGTTCTTAGGGACAGCCTGACCCCACTGGGAGAACCTGTGCTCTGAGCTCCTAGTGGGGAAAAATGGAATATCTGCATTCAGTTCTGTCCTGCCATATGTACTGAGCATCCCAGGCCCTAAGTCCTCCAAAGACCACAGATCTCCCTTGACGATTGCTGTGCACTTCCTGGGAGACTCTGGCTGGCAAGGGCTGCTGTGACCCCATAAACCATGTCTTGTCTGCAGGAAGCACAAACAAACCCTTACACTCCAGCACTACTCTCCCCAGCCAGGCAAGCAGGAACAGGCTCTTTAGTTAGTCTGATCGCACTTTGCTGCCCACTCTTATTAACATTTATTTATTCAGTTATATAACGAATGTGTCCAGGGGCCAGAAAACACACCAGGTGGCAAAAATGCAAAATAAATACTCAAGAGTTGGAAATCTTCTTGGTCCAAGGATTGAGCTTCTTACTAATCCAATGATCAACTGTGGTCTGTTGCTCTGGGGGTGGTCATATGAGGAAGTTCCTCCTGAGCAACTAGACAATAAAGGACCTGGTGGTTGCTTTGCCTGCTCTGAGCCCTGGCGGGCGCTGCTCTCTATTTGTTCATAAGAAATTGTTATAGCTGCCCCTTGACTTACAATGGAGTCGCTTCCCAGAGTAAGTCATATCCATCAGTCTCAAACCATGGAATAACTTAACCTCTGAGTATCGTAGCTCAGTCTAGCCCACCTTAAATGTGGTGCATAAGCCTATGTAGTTGGATAAGATCATCCTACACAAAGCCTGTTTTATAATGACACATTGAGTGTCTCATATAATTTATTGAATGTTGTAATAAACATGACAAACAGAAGGACTTTCTGGATACTTTCACATCATCCTAAAGTTGGAAATTGTGACTCAGTCCAACCTTTGTAATTAAGGAATCATTTGTGCATGACCGAGGGGAAGGCAAATGCAGGTGACACGGTGGGCTGGCCCCTCTAGCTCCACCCCTTCCTCCCCAACTGCCTGCAGAAGTCCAAGGCTTTCTCATGACCAAGAATGTGTTCTAGCTGGGACTGGACAGCACTGGCCAGAGAAAATTGTGACACCAAGCAGGCTGTAAGTTGTGACTAGCATCTGCAAGAGAGCAAACAGGCACATAAACTTGAAAAAATCTCAGTTCAACTTTCTGTGATGGAGGAGCTCACAGACAAACCCATACCTGTTAAGGAGGACTCTGTACAGGGCCAAGGCAAGACCACAGTAAGTGCAAGCCAGGCAAGAGTCAAGGTGTCCCGACCTCAGGGATGCTAAGAAGAGGGCTACACTGAAACATTTCTGTTAATAGAGGGTCACACAGGCAAAAGTGATTCCAAAAAGTTCCAGATAAGCTGTAAAGCTAATTCTTAGCATTTTTACTGTGCACCACATTTAGTAACAGAAATACTGCTGCTGGGCTTCAATTACCTATGGTATCCATACAGCAACTTGCTGCACAGGTGGGCCACCTAGACGACACATGCTACATCATGTAGCCTGAGTGTGTGGTAAACTGTACCATCTAGCCATGTGTGTGACTCTGAGATGTTTGCACAATCGTGCATTTCTAAGAATGAGTCTTGGTTCCTAAGTGACACAGGGCTGCATTGCAGAGGGTCCACATGCACTTGGAGCCACTGTTTTGATCACAGGGCCATCTCTTTTCTTCCTTTTCTCTTGGCTTTCCTGCTTCTAATAGTGAGTGGGCTGTCCCTGGTACTGGAGCGAAGAGTTCCTTCTCCACTTTTATCATCAGGTACGGTCCTTTCCAGCTTTCTGAGATAGGTCAGGCAGGGGATGTGATGGCTAATTTCCATTGTTAACTTGACATATAGAAAGGGGAAGCCTCAAATGAGGAATTGTTTCCATTGGATTGACCCATGGGCATGTCTGTAGGGTCATTTTCTTGACTGCTAATTAATGTAGGAGGGCCTAGTCCACTGTGGGTGGTATCATCCCCTAGGCAGGTGTACTTGGGCTGTATAAAAAGGTAGCTGAACAGGATCCTGGAAACGAGCCAGTAAGCAGCATTTCTCCGTTGTTCCTGACTCCAGGCTTCTTCCCAACTCTCCTCAAAGACGGACTGTGAACTAGAAGCAGAAGATTAAAGAAAAACTCTCCTCCTCAAGTTGCTTTTCGTCATGGTACTTAGGAGAGCAACAGAAAGCAAACTAGGAATGGAACTTTGAGATAGTTAAGCCACCATGCACAAAGGATACCATCCTCTTACAGAACACTTGTTTCAAGTAGCAAATCTTTCATCTCTCTTCCATCACCAGAAGGGTCTAAGCAAAACAAGAACTCCAGAAGTTGAAGGATTAAGTTAACAGATTTCCCCCAGTGCCTGTGAGAACACCAAAGCGAGTAAACTGTGATCCTGTTGCATATGCACTACAGAGAGCTTGGCTCTACTAAGAAACCATCTTGGGATGAAATGGGACTCGGGTGGAGAGGTGCCTGGCTATGCTAAAGGCAAAGAGGGCTTCCTGGTACCTGTATGAAAACATGGTGAAAATACAGTCTCTACGTTTGTTCTGTGGACTAAAGCTCCAAGGAAGCAGGGGTGGGGCTGGGGGCAGGGGAGCTCCATAGAGGGTAGCCACACCCATGTTAATGAGTCCATAAGGCCTATTGCCTCATTATAAAACTTTTTACTGTAGAGAGTTGAATGTCACAGGACCAGAGTCAAATTATCTCATTGATATCTTTAGTCTCCTCACAACCCACCTGTGTATTGTACCCAACATCCTTTCAAACATCAAGTAAAATCTTTGGGGTATAGTAGCAACCTACTAGAAAGTAATAAAACCTACAGCTCTACTTTGCTGAGATCCATTTCACTAAAGTCCCCACCTAGACACTTGGGAATGCTTTGATTTATGACTTTTTGTTCTGGGACTATAAAGGTTGGGGTGACCACTTCCATACTCGTATATATTATTCGGAACAGCCTGAATCCATGCTCCTGGGCCATGGTCACCGACATGTGGCTCAGAGAATATTCTTTCTCCTGTTCCCTTTGAGGTGAAATGATGTTTCTGTTGGCAGCTTTACTCATTTAAAAATATGAACTACTTGGAACAGGACAGGGACACAAAATGTCCCTTATAGCTGAGGGTGTTTAGAAGTAAGAGAAAAATCTGAGCTGCCTCTGATGGCTGGGTATGTGACTAAGCCAGGGGCAACCCTTGTCTAGAGAAATAAGAGACAGAAAACAACCGAAAACTGGAGTTGTAGGTAGACTGTCTGGTACTTAGCCAGCAGGAGCACGTAGAGAGAAGGGCTGGCCTTCCATGGGAAGCGAGCAGTAGGAAAGCTGTTCCAAGATCCTAGACAAAAGGACACCACCAACAGCACATGGATGGGGATAGCCACCTACTCACCACACAGAGATGACATTGAGGTTTCCACAAGACAGAGAAGAGGGAGGCCCTCGGTAAGAGGTAACGGGGCAGCAAACGAAGTTCAACTGCTCATGAAGTTCAACAAAGTCCACAGCAAGATGACTGTGTCCGTGGGAAATATCCTTACTCATTATTCAACATAGCTCTTGCCTTCCTGCTGGTTTAATGAACAGAAGGAATCAATGAACCATGCTGGGCTCATGAAACTTGTGTTCAACACTGAGCAGCACTGACGCTAAGAGAAAAGAAAACCATGTTTGGGAGCCCCCAAATGAGGGAAGTTTGAGGCACGAATTTTACAGAGATCCAAAGTGCCACCCACACAAAGACAGTCCACCCACACCGTCAAGAAAGGCAGAGCTCGAGGGCTCACCCAGAGAAAGTAACTGAAAGATGAGCTCCCATCAACCAAGCCGTGCATCCTCAGAGACAAAGTCAAATACGTTTTGTTCTTCAGCTCTTTAACATGATCATCCATATTCCTAGACTCATGATTTCACACTGTTGGTCAAAGGCACTGATGCTTATCTCTGTTGCTCTGTTCCTCCAGGTGTGAATATGCTAACAGACACTGGAACACTGAAAGAAACAATGAGCCCCTGTAATCATGAGCCGTTCTCCTTTGGAGTGTTCTGTAGGACTGGCTCTGTATAATATGCCTCATCGTTTGCATTTCAGGTCACACACTCATGTAAAAAAACAAATTCTAAACTAGGCACAAGACTCCAGGACCATGAACTTAAAGGACAAGGAAGTAACTACTAGTTCTCTATCCATGAAGACTGTCCGTGGAAGCCACATGCTGGCCAAGTGATTCAAAGGCAAGCAAAGAGTGGGTGAGTCTTTGAAAAGATCATGGAAAAAAATGTATAAATGAAGAGCTAGACAATGTGCTTACCAGGGCAGGTGCACAAACAAGTGTGCCATCAGACTATCATGGGGAACTGACACCATGATGTTTCACGAATCTGCCACAGCTCCTGACTTCCCTCACCTGTGGCAGAAAAGAGCGGATGACATGAATGTGGCTGTGGTATTGCCTACCCTGTGTGGAAGATAGGTGAGGGTTAGGGCACATGGAACACCGCCGAAAGATTCAGGTGTCAAGGGTTAAGCACTACATTCTCCATGATCTTCGGTGCAAAATAGAGTCACAGCCTGGTTTACCCATGGAGGGTTGATAATGCATGAGTCAGCCTAACTTACTAAGCCTGGCATCAGGCTTAGTGTCACAGCACCCACAGAGCATAAAACATTTCTCCCTAATGATCACAGTGCTGACAGGCTGGCGGCTTCTGCTTCTGCCCAGCTTCTCAAGTAAGTATCATATTGTACACCATATCTCCGTTCGTAGAATATGCACTGCCTTCACATCATGTCAAAGTGTTTAAAAAAAAATCCCAAGTTGAACTATCCTTGGGTGGGCGACTCTAAAAATTTAGCTATAGTTAGTTTGAGGTACCCCACACAGCCAGGGTAGAACAAGACCACAGAACAGAACCATATCCACACATAAGCCTTTCCTGACTTATTGGCACTCCTGGATTGACAGTCACTTTGAAGTTCCCTGTTCCCTCCCACAGTGGCTTCTCCTTTGCCCAGCGGTCCCTATTCCCGAGTATCCCTCCAGGACACATACCTGTCACCAGTGTCTGTCTGGCTTCTAGTAAGCAAGCAGCAATGTTCTGTGTTCCCAGCATCAGTGATAAGCCGAGCACTCTCTTCTCTCATTGAAAACCCTGAAGAAGTGCAGTGGTTGGGATAGCTGGGTATTTCATAGTTGTCCTTTGCTTTAGTTTATCACTGCTCCAGCCCTTCCTCAGCTTGACATTGGTACCAGCACCCCTGTATTGCTCTCCTGTTCCCGGTGAACTACAACAACTCTTGAAAATTAAGTAATTTGGTTTCTATACTCTTGCCCTCCTGACCCTATTAACCCAGTAATGGCGCTGGCCAGTAGAGGTGTTTTTCAGTCACCTCACATTAACCGACCAATCCCAGGTTACCCATAGCAACAGCCAATGTCTAGCCAGAACAGAAAACTTTTCAGTTTCCTTCCTCCTCCCGTCATCTGAAATTTCTAAGGGAGCCCATAGACTCTTGTCATGTGGACCTGCTTTCCTCAGGGCCCCTGCCATTGCTGTCTGCTTGTCTCTGGCATGAATCACTCTACTAATTAATCTCCTAACACCTCAAGAACAGTCTGCCCCCGTGTTCCCTGTGAACCCCAAATCTGAAACCTTTAAGACTCCCTAGCCACAGATACAGCTTCAGATAAACAGGAGCAAACCCACTCCAGGGTGGACCTGCCTTACAAACTGATTACACAGAGGCCTTGGCTCTGCCAGGAACCTTGGCGCTCCCTACCTTCTGGACCAAGCTCTCCCATAGAACTTGGTATGAAATCAGGGTTTGGCATTGTGCTCAAATGCCACAGTAAGTTTCTACATAGCTCTGAGAGCAGTCATCCGTGTCAGGGGTCAGGGGTGGTATTGTTTTCCACAGTTGCCACCCAGCACCCTGAGCAGGCTCCAGCATACGCAGCCATAGTGGCAGGCAGCTGTAACAGTCACTAAAGGGCACGTGTGCTATTTTGCAGTGTGAGATCAGTACTTCTCAGCCTCTCTGGTTGGGCCTTGACAATGTGGTGTCCTGCCTTATTATCTGCTTTACACAGGCAGAATTCCCAGGAAATAAGCAATTTGGCTCTGCCTTCCCAGAGATGGATATTCTGGAGAAATAAATACTGCCAGTATACACGTTTGTGTTTGGTCTGTGAGGAGCTTTTTACACACTGAGTTAATAAAAGGAAAGTTCTGATTGCCAACGTCTCAGGAAGCCCTAGCGGGAAGGCACCACAGAGAATGTAAGGGGTGCTCTGTGGGTTCTGGTAATCAAATCCACTCCTTTGTCTCTAAATAATGTTAGCCTCATCACCAATGAGGAAGAAGAGCTCTTTCACAGAAAGGACACTGTCTCTTACTCAGGGTTGCCACCTCTGAGCCTGGCTATGTAGTGGACCAAGTTTTCCCAGCTTCACCCCCATGCATTCTTTAGAAGATATGAGAGACAGGGCTTTTAGGAGCCATGCCTTCACGTTTAATGGATGCCTACTGGAAATTTGCTCCTGCTGTAAGGTAGTGTCTGGTAGATGGATGCAATTTCCTGCTATTCTTAGTCTTCTAAGATTCCTTTTTTAACATTGAAAATGGGCAAAAAGTCAGATTTGAATATTTCTTTGTGTCTGTGGAGTTGCACTGAGGGCTCCTAGAAATGATCTCCACCCCACCCCCAGCACCTCTCTGTGTACCATTTGAAGCTGAATGGTGGTCTTCTAAGACAAAAATCCTTGCTTCCTAATGTCTCGTTGGGAATCACTTTATGTTTCTTTTTGTTATATTTACTATCAAAGAGACTGGCAGTAATCTAATTTTCCTATCACATTTTTGAATAGATGCCCAAAAGACGTTTAATTGGTTTCAAACTTCAGTAGTTTCACTAGAAAAGTCTTTGGTATTATTTTTACTCCTGTGACAGCCTCAAGGATGTACTGTAAAATGTCAACACGTGGACTTAAACCTTTTGCCTCAGGAATACTTGAATGACTACCCCAAACTGTTCTTGAATGACTGTATTTATTTCTGGATCTTCATGTTAAGTCTTTAACACCCGTTAAATGTATGCTGGTTGTCTGTTTCTTTTCTTTCTTTCTTTCTTTCTTTTTTTTTTTAACATTTAAGAAGGACTCTTTAATGTACTTCCAACACAGGCAATCTAAAATACATAATCAGCATTTCCCTCAAATAATCTTTTTTAAATTAATGTATTGATTTCCTTAAATAATCTTAAAAGGAATACTCAGAGGTACATATGAGTTGTGAAGAGTGTAGATATTCTTTACAATATTGCTAACAGTAGCATTGATATTTAAAGTCATTTACATAACAATCAACTGGGAAACATAAAATAATGTAATTTTTTGAAATTATTAAAACTAGGATTTGGATGGTATAAATGTTAATATATTCAAATTTCAGGTTAAAATGTTTTTCACTGTGTGATTCTATTTTTTTTTCATCTTTATTAACTTGGGTATTTCTTATTTACATTTCTATTGTTATTCCCTTTCCCGGTTTCTGGGCTAATATCCCCTTAGCCCTCCCCCTCCCCTTCTCTATGGGTGTTCCCCTCCCCATCCTCCCCTCATTACCACCCTCCCCCCAACAATTACGTTCACTGGGGGTTCAGTCTTGGCAGGACCAATGGCGCACGCCAATAGGATTTGCTGAAGGAGGCAGAGACAGGAGGATCACGAGTCTGTTACTTTTCTGCTGCTGGCCAAAAGCGACTTATAGAAAAAGTTTATTTGGACTCACAATTCCAGAAGGATCCGTAATGATGGGAGGGGCAGGCTGATTATATTTTATTTGTATACACAAATAGAGGGGGAGGAAGTGGGCAGAGTCTATAAACACTCAAAAAGCCCTACTTCCTTATGAACACTTCCTCCAGCAAGGCTCCACCTGCCATCAGTTCCATAAACTCCCAAACAGTGCCACCAACTGGGGAGCAAGTATCAGAAGGCTAAGCCCACGGAGGACACTTCTCATTCACTGCCACACAAACACAAGCTTAAATCTTTTCAGGAATATTCTTTGAATTACCATTCAGAATTGTCCTTCATGGTTCTGAACCCTCACTTTGGTTACATCTCTAACACTTGTTTTCAATGCCTTTGTCCTGTTCACCTGCCTCTCACTTGCCCTCCTCACCTGTCCTGCTCACCTGCCTTCCTCACCTGCCCTTTCATTTGCCCTCCTCACCTGCCCTGCTCACCTGTCCTCCTCACTGTCCTGCTCACCTATCCTGCTCACCTGTCATGCTTACCTGCCCTCCTCACCTGCCCTGCTCAACTGTCCTCCTCACCTGTCCTGCTCACCTGTCATGCTCACCTGCCTTCCTCACCTGTCCTGCTCACCTGCTCTCCTCACCTGCCCTGCTCACCTATCCTCCTCACTGTCCTGCTCATCTGCACTCCTCATCTCTCCTCAGTGCTTATTATGATCAGAAATTTCCATTTCCTGTTTTGGTTCAGTAACTGCTTCTTCTCTCCAACATTAATGCCTCATAAAGAGACAGTTACTGGGTTTATTTGCTTATTTGTGTCAAGCACTTTCTTGATTTGTCAACTGATTTTGATTTTTTTTTCTGTTTCTGCTGCTCTTTGGGTCCTGTGTGACATTTCTAATGTCTAAAAATGAACTTGGAAATAGGCTATAGTTTCAACTGCTTTTTCAAAAAGAATGTTATTTTCTCCAAAATATTATTTTATGAATTATTGAGAATGTCATATGATGCACCCTATCATGCTGGCCTCATATTCCTCTCATGTCCACCCTCCACCTTTTCATCTTCCCCACAAACAGACCAATTCTAGAAGTTTTGTCTGCTTCTTCCTCTCAGCCCCATGCTCCCAGAAATAAGACTCAGACTCAAAATAGATTCACAAATACCTTGACTATATAGCTAGGCTCTCCTCTGATTGGATCACAACTGAAAATAAACTAATTATTTTAACCTACATTCTGACACATGACTGGTTACTCGTGCTTAGCTATCATGCACCCCTCATCACATCATTCTGGGTGAGTCTGTTGTGCCCGACTCTATTCCAGAATTCTCTCTGTCGCCTGGTCCTGCTCTCACTTGTCCTGTTCCTGACATTAGCATGTCCCTCTTTCTATTCTACCCTTTCCTATAGGCCACAGTTTTCTTTTAATTGACAGATAATGCATCCATACAATACTCAAGATATTCTCCCTACAAACAAACAAAAAACCATCAAGTCCAAGTTGTGTTGCAACCTCCTAAGGGCCAGCCCCTTAAAGAAATTGAGTCCTGGGGTTGGGGATTTAGCTCAGTGGTAGAGCACTTGCCTAGCAAGCGCAAGGCCCTAGGTTTGGTCCCCAGCTCAAAAAAAAAAAAAAAACTATCCAAAAAAAGAAACTGAGTCCTTACTCACCTGATCCCTGACAGAAGCCATCAACTGTTAAGAGCCATACTTCGGCATGTTGTCACAATTTCTAAGGACTCTCTTCAATGTCTTTCTGTCTGGGCTGGCGGGAGGCTGTCACAGAAGCCTTTAATGTTATAATTCTCCGTCATGAGTCTGCAGTCATTGATACCACAGTGACAGTAGCTTCCTTGCTCACAGTAGCCAGCAGCAGCATGGATCATGGACCTCCACGTGGCTTTTGGCTGTAGCACAGCTCCTGGACACCAATCTGGTTGCTGATAGCAGCATGGATCACCGTTGTCAACGTGGTCTGTTGGCAGCATGGACCACCGGCATTAGCAGGGCCTCTGGCTGCAGCATGGAATGCACATCTTCCCTGGAAACTTAATACAGGGAATGAAGCACTCTTCATCTCTGTATCTGGTTGTTGCTCCGAGTTGATCAGAGTGATCGTGCTGGGTGGCGTGTCTCAGGGCTGGACCTGCGCAGGTTACTATAAACCACGCTGCCCTCAGCACTCACAGCCCCACGGGCACACTGGGCATAACTAATGTGTGTTTTCCCCCTCCCCAAACTGTGTGAGGAGAGAGACCGTCATCTTCATCATCCCTACTGAGCAACGACACTCCTGCATGCCAACACATCTCTTTTCTCAGCTGCAAGCACAGCTCTGTTCCATTGTCTTTGTCCCTTTGCAGTCCCTCGGGTGTTGGCAGTCACTGCCACATTATTTGCAACAGACAATATTCCAAGTCATATTCCTTGCCACAACCATTGTGCAGCACTCTGGCCTAGGTTCCTTCTGGTGCAGCTTCTCCATGGCAGCTGCAGGAGTGATAGTGAGGGCAAGATTGTTGTTTTTAATTATATGTACATGTAGGTTTTTTTGTGGGAGGGTGCATGCATGTAATTTTGGGTACCAGAAGAGGGCATCAGATCCCTTGAAACTGGAGTTACAGACAGGTATGCTTCACCATGGGTCCAGGAATTGGAACCCAGCAGCAAGTGCTCTTAGGTTTCCTTGACCTTTCTCATAGGGATTTGATTATAACCGGTTTTTTTGTTGTTTTGTTTTGTTTGGGGTAGGGAGTTTTGGTAGCTTTCATGTACCTTTTGTAACTTCAGTGAACTAACTCACTATCTGAGCTCTTCTCACTCTACTCTCTTCTATTTGGACTTCTTCACTCCTTTCTCCCTTGTTCTGCTCAAATTTTGTTCTACGATTCATCCTTAGTGTGTGACTCTATTAAAGGAATTATACTTCAGCTGGCAGTGGTGGCCCATACCTTTAATCCCAACAACTGGGAGGCAAAAACAGGTGGATCTCTGAGTTTGAAGTCAGTCTGTCCTACAGAGAGCAGAAAGAGTCCTAGGACAGTCAGAACTACAAAAAAAACAAAAACAACAACAACAACAAAAAAACCAAAACAACAACAAAAACACCACCACCACCACCACCACCACCACCACCACCACCACCACCACCACCACCACAACAACAACAACAACAACAAAAAAAACCAACAAAAACCTAAGGAAAAAAATAAACCAAACAAAAAACCAAAACTACACTCCACCAAGCCCTCAATTCTTGTTAATCTTAAGTACTTTATACACTTGATGAGATATTTTATAAAATGTTTTATATTTTATAGACCTTAGCCCCTTCCACTTTTGATTAATACACATACGGATTCAGCTACCAGGTTTAGATGAGCCTACCATACCCTCCAGAGACTATCTGCAGGCTGTTGGTGTGTAATTAAGGGAGATCCTTCAGCATAGAGCTTGGGGAACACAGATGAAAGAATAAGATGGGGACAGACACCATTGTGCAGCAATTTCCTGAAGAATTCTACTTAAGGGATGCTCCTTTCCATTCAGGAGATAAACAACACACAAGTCTCATGAAGTCCCTGAAATTTACCAGGCTCACAGGGTCCCTCCCTCCACAGGGCTACCTAAGAAGTAATTACTGAGGAAGGGAGACTCTCGTCTTGTCTGTGTCTACACATCATGCAGACAGCTCCAGAATACCAGATTTAATGAGTTTCACCCATTCTAGGGTGGGCTTTTAATAATGTGGCTGTTTTTGAGTAGACTGTGCTCCTTTAAGTAACCCAAATAAACTCACCATTGAAGGTCGTACTTCAACAGTATCATTATTTTTTCTGTGTCATCAATTACACACCTGTGGGAAGTAAATGTCTGTTCATGTTATCCAAGGGATAGTGCCACACAGTACACATTATGAGTAAACAAGGGGCTTTACAGCCAGGCCACCAGGGGTGGGGAAGAGCACTGGAGCTCCCCAGGGTTCAGTCCCTGGTTTCCATCTTACATTCTTTGGACAGTTCGTCCATTCTCATGCCTCAGCAACATCTTCAAGTTGGATGTCCTATCAGATTTGAATTTTCAGCTTGGGAATAGATTTTACAAACTTGTTTTTTTGTTGTTGTTGGGGTTTTTTTTAAACATATATTTATTTCTTTATTTATTATCTATATATACACATCGTACAGCTTTCTGCCTGCGTGTATGTGCCTGCAGGCCAGAAGAGGGCACCAGATCTGATTATAGATGGTTGTGAGCCACCATGTGGTTGCTGGGAATTGAACTCAGGACCTCTAGAAGAACAGTCAGTGCTCTTAACCGCTGAGCCATCTCTCCAGCCCGGGAATAGTTTTAAAACAGCTAACGTGGAGGTCTCATTGGTACAAAGTACAGCAGAACTCAAACCAAAAATACCATTTTTCTCACCTGACTATCTCAAAAGCTCTATTTTCATTGAATTTGAAATACTCTTTTAATTTCTCTTTTAATCTCCCCCTTTAACTTCTGGGTTATTTAGAGGTATACAGATACATATTGGGCTGGTGAGATGGCGTAATAGGTAAGGGCTTTGGCTGTCAAGACTGCTAACCCTGATCTCTGGGTCACATATGGTGGAAGAAGAGAATCTACTGACCTCCGCACTCATATGCGGACACAGTGCATTGTCCCCTTCACAAAAGAAAATAAATGTAACAAAAAGTAAATGATTTTAGTTAATACATAACTAAATATATTTATATATTTATATATTAATATTGTAAATATTTTACATTTTACTGAGGTAGAAAATTCTTATAGACTATTCTGCACATTTCAAAAGCAAGCACATTCTGCGATAACTTGGTGCAGTATCCTACAGATAGCAAGTGACTCTTGCTGACAATCCAGGTCTGAACAATATCTCTCAATCTTTTTCCTCTTGTCCTAACAATTGCTAAGACAAGTGTTGAACTCTCTAAACATAATGTGTATCTGTCTATCTTTTCAGTACTATCAGGTCTATTAATATTTACTTTAATTGTTAAGCTCTGGACTTTCAATATTAACTAACATAAAACAGATTTAAAAAAAAAAGAAGTAGATCTGGGATAGTGGGGTGGCTCGGAGGTCACAGCCACTAACTGCCAAGGCTATTGACCTGAGTTAAGTTCCTGGGCCCCACACAGTAAAAGAAAATTGACTCCTGGAAGCTGTCTTCTGACCACCACATGCACACTGTGGCGTGCATTCACCCAAGCCTGATGGATCAAACTCAGGGCCTCATGCGTGCTGGATAAATGGTCTACCACCGAGCTATACTCCTGCCCAGAAGCAGTTAAAACACTTCAATTTCCCGCCATAATTTCATTCTCCTTTCATCTCAATGAACTCTTCTTTTAAGCTCTCTTGGCTCTGGAGTGAATTTATTGCTCACCTAGAACCTGATCTACTTTGAAGTTTCATCGTAAGTTGTTTTGGTTTTTGAAAGAGGGTCTCGCTGTTTAGGTCTGGCTAACGGGAACTCATGTGTACCAGTCTAGCCTTGGACTCACAGACATCTGCCTTCTGAGTGCTGGGGTTAAAGCATGTGCCACCATGCCTGTGTCTGATTTTATACCACTGTTCCGTTGTTTTGTGTTTTAATATCTCTGTTGATGATATAAAGGGATTGGCAAACTCGCCTTTAAAACAGGCCAGGAAGTAAATACTTTAGACTGCATGAACCACATATTCCCTGAAAATATGAATGACCCAGACATTTCTATTACAGTGCAAAAGCAGCTGTAGATGACAATTTGTAAGCAAATAAGCCTACACCATTACGAATGAAGGCAGGCTGTGGTTAGTATGTTATGTGTAGACAACTGAATAGCTATAGAGAAAGTACATTTTACAAAGGTACCTTGAATTCTGACTTTGGGATACGTTTTCTAATATTATTTTCAGTAAACTATTATTTTTATGAAGGCAAACAACTAATTTTATTCAACCTTTCTAATAATAACTGATTGTACTGTGTATTCTCATACTCTTACCAGCTACCAGCTAACTCCACAGTGACAGTGCTGGTGGCTTTGATAATAGGCTCTACTTCTCCACCCTCAAATATGATGTGATTTTCTAAAAAGCTTTGTCATCTCCACCCTTCGGCGATGATAGTTGGATTGCATAGCTTCTGCAATACTTTCAAATTCAGACTGTTTGATAGTGAAAACATTGTTCCTATCCTGGATCAGAGCTATAGACTAAGAGCTCTGAGCCATCCTCCCTCCCCACTGAGTCCACTGGTCGGTCCCTACAATTCTTCAGCTATTTAACTCTCAAGACAACACAGAAGACAACTACGTCTTCCCAGGGCTGAGAAAAAGCTAACTAGGAAATAGAACCTTCACTTTAGGTGTTTTACTTTGAGATTTTTCAATAAAATAAATCATTGAAATGATCTTTGAGTCATATATGTAAACTCCACTGGAAGCTGAATGCTCCAGAGAGACCAAGAATAAAAAGGTCCAAAGGGAAATAAATTAGTATAACCAGTCAGAGGTAAAATATGTAAAAACACGACACACCTTAAGGAAGAGCCATGCTCAACAAGACATGGGAATGGCTTCTTCACAAATCACAAGATCCTAATAAATTAAAATACTCCAGGCAATGCAAAGGAAATATTTTTATTTAATAACAACACACAGGCCATTGTTCTATATTATACTTATTGTTTTATAGTAACAGAATGAAAATACAGTTATAGATACAAATGTTAGTGATCAATAATCAGAATATTATTGTTCAGCATAGACTATTATGAATATAAACAGTATAAATAGCTATAACCATCAACTTGAGTTAATGTCAAATATATGGCATATAATCATTTTTAAAGTGAGAATTATCAATTTGAATTTAAGCAATTCAAGTATTCATTTAACCAAAAATATAAGCCTCTTAAAAGTTTAGCATTTATAATTTTAGGAATTTTCAATATGATTCACAGCTCTGATCGCTACTGAATTCACTGTACAAATACACTTATCAATTTCTTTGTGGCTTATAATTAGGATTGTCTGATCATTGAAAACCTTCAACCAAAGAATCACTACAATTGTCTGAGGCAGAATCCTGATATGATAAATGCAACAATGTCCAGAATTTTCTTAACAAGCATATGGAAGTTTTCACTTTCACAACTATGAATTTGGTACTTCAAAATCTAGTTCAATGTCCAGCATCTAAATATTCTTATAGAGGAAAGAAATGACTTAATGGTCCTCCAGAAGGGAAAAAAAGCTTTTTTTTTTTAGATCTTAGTTAAAAAGAAAAAAACTTGACACAACAGGTACCAAGAATGACTCAAACTTACAGAGCAATATCATTGTATTAAATTAAATGTATGGGCTAGTTACAGATTAGGAGGGAAGTGTCATATGATACTTGCTTCTGATAAAGCAGATGGGAGAGTACATTGACTCGGGGCAGGATAGGAAAGAAGTGTAGTTGGGTCTGGCAAACATTTCCACTGACTTTAGGGATGGATGTGGATTTTAGTTTGGGATGTTCACCAGTGTGTTCAGGTAAGGAGGGACACCATTCACCTACAAGGGGCTTCCCAGGGCAGCAGACAAGGACCTGACTGCCGCTCCAGGAATGCAGCTCTTCCTTCCTTCCTTCGAAATCCCCAGGGCACTCTGGGACTGTGGAAGTATAAGACACAAAGCCCATTTTATATCAAAAGTCAGTCCATCCTAATTAGAGTCCCTTTGAGTGAGTCAGTCACCAGCTGGGAGTATAGACACAGATAAAAATGTCTGCTAACTGCCCACAAGAGGTCAGTCTGTGAGCCTGCAGTTTATTGCCCCCATGTTCTCCCAGAGTCAGGCTTGTAAAGGGTTGGAAATTGTCTGAGGCTTTTGGCCACCTTTCCAAATAAAATCTTAACGAACACATTTAAGTCTTTTATTAAACTCTGTAATACCACAAACCAAACAGCCAAGCTGAGGTTGTTTCACGTAAGTTTAGTTTCAGTGGAAGGCATGGAGGGTATTTTGCTATTCCAGAAAGATCAACTGAAGAGGGTTCACTCGGAGCCCAGAGGTGCTGCCCTCAGGATTTTCAGAAGAAACCAGAAAGCAAATCGCTCGGCCAGCAGACAATTCCACACAGCCCAGCTCCAGGCTGCTTGGCAGTCTCAAGTGACAGGCGTGGAAGTCTTCCTTAATTCAAAGCCAGAAGATTCTGAAGAACTTCAAGCACAATCTCGTAACAGAACTGATACTGCTCCTGCATACACACACACAGACGATGACACTGGTAAGTAAACAGCTCCAGGGTCGCAAGACTTTTCAGTCACATAAGAAAATTCCCCTGAAACAACAAATGTTTATCTACAACTATGTAGGAACATCTTTATGCAAGTATGGACTTTAAATATGAGAAACATAAATAACCAAATGTCTTGGCCTAGGACTCCTAAACAGAGATTCTAAATGGAAGGAAAATGTCAGCGTCCACTTCCATGTATCTTCTCTAGCTAACCTAACTCTAATTTTAAAAGTCCCTCACATTAGTTTTAACATTTCAAATGTATACAACTGCTATATGTTTATATACCCAAACATATCTCTACTTACACAGAAATATTATACGCAATTATACATATCAGTTCAGAGGCAACTGTTTTTATTGTAAATATTCTCTTTGTTTCTTCTGGCAATTACAAACTAATCTGTGATATCAAAATAACTTTTTATAACACGTGTGCAGCATGGTGTTTGTCAGGGTCTGTGGGGAGCACTTGCCTTGGTTTGAATCATGCCGAAGCGCTGCTTTCTCATCTGGGTCACTATGTTCATGATGTTGAACTGAAATGAGACCAAGTAACTGCATTATCCAGACAGCGGGGAGCATAAACTCACAGATCAACATGGATGACTCTGTCTTCCTAGGGAAAAGAGGTAAGGGAACTAGAAAGGTCTCCTTACCAGTCACAATACGTTTAAAGTGACTTGTTTAGCAGACTTTTGAAGGGGAAGAAGAACCCATCATCTATGAGGAAGAGCACTCTCAGAGAGCTTACTCCCTTCCTGCTAACCAAAGGGAGAAATGAAGGCAGCATACAATTCTGGACAAGCATAGAGACCCGCCTTCCCCACATGAGCACATATATTTCTTATAGAAAGAGCCCTGTGAATTCAAATAGAGAAGTTTGACAACAGTCACCAACACTGTATGTGCACCTAACAGCTAGAGGTGGCTACAGACTACCAGTCACAAAAGTCTGCTGCTAGTTCATAATGACATGATGCAGAAAGGTGTTTCTCTGTGTGTCACATGTGTGTATGTGTGTGCATGTGTGTGTGCGTGTGTGTGCATGTGCGTGCATGTGTGTGTGTGTGTGTGTGTGTGTGTGTGTTTCTGTACATATAGAATGCAGAAGTCAATGTTAGGTCTCATCGCTCAGGATGAGGCAGATTCCTTCTGGGACCTGGGTCTCTCATCAGTGGTCTCTAGGGGTCCACCCCTTTCTGCCTCCCAAATGCTAGGATTACAAGTGAGTGATATTGTGTTCAACTGTGTATGTGAACCTCAAGATTGACCTCGGGCCCTCAGTATTGCATGATAAGCATTGTTTTTCAGAGTTCTTTATGTGTTTCAGACGTATGGCATTTCTTGGATTCATAGTTTGAAAATATTTTCTCCTAATCTTTAGCCTGCCTTTCGTCTTCTCCCTAGGGTCTTTTATAGAACAAATTATAAAGGAGTTAGTCCAGAATATAAAAGAGCCATGCGTATTGAGAAGAAAGCAATAGATCTATTTGCAGATGACAAAATCCTCTACAAAGAAGTGACAAGTAACTAAGCCACACATAATCCTCAGAATAAATGAGTTTGACGAAGTCAAAGGACAAAAAACCAACATGCAAAAATCATTTGCATTTCTATGTCTTATTTTCACTGCAATAAATATGGGAAAACTGAAAGTTAAAATAGTAAATTTCCAATTTGGTCAAAGAAAATGAAATAGGATAAATTTAACAGAATACATAAAGAGTTTATATTCAGAAAAGTGTGGAATGTTTACAAAAGAATCTTTAAAAGACCTATTAAATGAGAAAACATATAATATATTCATGGATTTGCTGATTCAATATAGGAAAGATATTACAAAATTTATATAGATAAAGTAATTTTTAACACAATCCCAGAAGGGAAGCTATGATGACTAGTTTTATGTCACCTTGTCAGAGATTAGAGACGTATTTGGGAAGAAGAAATCTTCACTAGCAAACACCTCCATAACACTCACACAGGCATGTCTGCGGTGTGCTTTCCTGACTGGTGATGGATGTGGGAGGGCCTAGCCCACTGTCAGTTGTGCTATCCCTGGGCAGGATGGTCATGGGAAGCGACCCTGTAATTAGCACTCCTCCTGCCTCTGGGTAGCCCTGACTTACACCAGTGACTTACTGTGTGTGACATGGAGCTGTAGGCTGGAATAACCCCTTCCACCTCAAGCTGCTTTGGTCACAACGTTTTATCACAGGCACAAACTAATCACGAAATTTACATTGGAAAACACAGACTCTGGACTGGCTAAGGCAATTCTGAAATGTAAGAATGGACTGTAAGGAATCACTCTATCTAATATTAGAACTTTTACATAGTCACAGAGATCAAAGGCTGATACTGGCAGCAAATAAGACACACAGATCAGTGGAACAGAGCGCAGAACCAGAACGGCCCCATGGGAACGCTCTAAATAATTTTGATAAAGGCAGATCAGCAATGCTGTGTAGGAAGAACACCTTTTTCAACAACAGTTCTGGAACAACTGGTTATCCAAGGTCAGTAAGTAAATAAGAGAATAATTCTTAGTCAAAACCTCATGTTTTACCTACTCAACATAGAGCATGGACTTGAGTATAAAATATAGAACTTGAATTTCTCAGAATCTCAGTTTCTAGACTTGATATTTGAAACATGATGCACAAAAGGGAAACTAAGTAAAAGTCATTAAAATTAAAACCTCTATTTCTTTGGAAGCTTTAAAATTATAACAGTGCTAGGTAAAATGATAGCAATCAATCTGCAGCCCTCAACCTTAATTTACTGATAGGAAAAGAAGCTTTGCTGGATTATCTTATCAGAATAGACACAGTCTTCTGAGTGTGGGTGTACTAACCAACAACTACAACAACAGCAACAACTATCACATCTACAACAACAGCTACAACAATAACCACAGCAAGAACTGTAACAACAACTACTACAACTGTAACTTCAACAATAACACCTAAACAATAGCCACAACAACAAGAACTACAACTACAAGGGCAACAGCAAGACAAGGGAAAAGACTGAGAAGAAATGAAAGTTAAAAAGGTCAGACAAATTGTACTGGAATTGGGTCTCCACATATAATTGTGTTTTATAACAATGATCGATTGTGATATATTAAAACTACACTTGTATTATTTACAAATGTGTGCTAGCTAACAAAACAAAGGAACCATTAACTTAGTTGGCATCCATAATACGATAGCATTTTTACAAAACCAAAAGGATTACTTTAAAAAGTAGTAGATTAGAAAGCCAACAAAAGCAGATATTTAGCATTTCACATATTACTGTTCAATAGACTTCTTACAAAATAGTGTTTGAATTGCTAACAAGAAAACACATACACCATTGTTAAAAATGACCGAAACTCCTCTACTTTTCTTTCTTTGAAATTTTGGTAAATGGATGGTGAAAGACAGTTATTTCTAATGAGCTCTAGGTTGGTACATGATACGACCAAGAAGTTTCACTGTGATCAACTGAGCTCGCATTGCTGACAAATGCACCTAGTTGTAAACTATAAAAATCCACACACACCACAGCATAAATGTGACTTGCAGCTTATATTTCATAGGATGAAATTTGGGCATTTAAGCTGCAGTGACACATACAAGATAAGTACTTTAAATTAGATGGTAAATCAGCACACTGCTTTATCAGGACTCCCCTCTTCTAACAAAGCAAGACGGCAAAGCCCAGTACCTTCCAGATGAGACGAGGCTAACACTATTGTATAAAAGCTAAAGTATATATTTGCTGTCTGAGCACATCCCTTTGGATGTTCATTGTGGCAGATTCTCCCTGACTCTCAGCTCACCGTGCCTGGATCCTTCAAGGAGAGTCTAACACACCTGAGAGCACAGGTAAGATCACCTCTTCTGCTAAGACGGACCTGCCTGGCACCCTCAGGAGACAGGAATTGAGAAGTCAGGGACAAGATCCTTCTGAATTCCATCTGAACCCAGAGCTAAACCATTGTCAAGCTCTCTGTAACCAAGTCCCTCCAGAGGAGAGCTTTTCTCCCAAGAGTGCTGACACACAGGATTACAGGAAGGTCAAGCCACTGACAGACACAGCAAGAACCACTAACAGCAGGGATAATCAGATGGTGAAAGGCCTAAGTTCAAGAACCTAAGCAACAGAAACCAAGGCCACTTGGCATCATCAGAACCCAGTTCTCCCACTATAGCAAGTCCTGGATACCCCAAGACACCAGAAAAGTATGATTCTGATTTAAAAATCACATCTCATGATGAAGTTAGAGTACTTTAAGAAGGATATACATAACTCCCTTAAAGAAATACAGGAGAACACAGGTAAACAAGTAGAAGCCCTTAAAGAGGAGGCACAAAAATCCCTTAAAGATTTACAGGAAAACTCAACCAAACAGGTGAAGAAGGAATTGAACAAACCATCCAGGATCTAAAAATGGAAATAGAAACAATAAAGAAACCACAAAAGGAGACAAGCCTGGAGATAGAAAACCTAGAAAAGAGATCAGGAGTCATAGACGCAAGCATCACCAACAAAATATAGGACATAGAAGAGAGAATCTCAGGGGTAGAAGATACCATAGAAAACACTGACACAATTGTCAAAGAAAATGCAAAACGCAAAAAACTCCTAACCCAAAACATCCAGGAAATCCAGGACACAATAAGACCAAACCTAACTTAATAGGTATAGAAGAGAACAAAGATTCCCAACTTAAAGGGCCAGTAAATATCGTCAACAAAATTATAGAAGAACGCTTCCTTAACCTAAAGAAAGAAATGCTCATAAACATACAAGAAGCCTACAGAATTCCAAAGATATTGGACCAGAAAAGAAATTTCTCCAACCACATAATAGTCAAAACACCAAATGTACAAAACAAAGAAAAAAAATAAAAGCAGTAAGGGAAAAGGGTCAAGTAACATATAAAGGCAGACCTATCAGAATTACACCAGACTTCTCAACAAAGACAATGAAAGTTAGAAGATCCACAATAGATGTCATACAGACCCTAAGAGAACACAAATGCTAGCCCAGGGTACTATATCCTGCAAAACTCTCAATTACCATAGATTGAGAAACCAAGATATTCCATGACAAAAACAAATTTACACAATATCTTTCTACAAATCCAGCCCTATGAAGGATAATAGATAGAAAACTCCAACAAAAGGAGGGAAACCACACCCTAGAAAGTGCAAGAAATTAATCTTCTTCCAACTAATCCAAAAGAAGATAGCCACACAAACATAATTCTACCTCTAACAACAAAAATAACAGGAAACAATAATCAGTATTCCTTAATATCTCTTAACATCAATGGACTCAATCCCCCAATAAAAAGATATAGACTAACAGACTTGATATGGAACGAGGACCCAGCATTTTGCCGCATACAGGAAACACACCTCAGTGACAAAGGCAGAGTAAAAGGGTGGAAAACAATTTTCCAAGCACATGGTCCCAAGAAACAAGCCGGAGAAGCCATTCTAATATTGAATAGAATCGACCGACTTCCAACCACAAGTTATCAAAAAAGATAAGGAAGGACACTTCATATTCATCAAAAGAAAAAGCCACCAAGATGAACTCTGAACTCTCAATCCTGAATATCTATGGTCCAAATGCAAGGGCACCTACATTCGTAAAGAAATGTACTAAAATTCAAAGTACACATTATTGTACCTCACACAAAAATAGTGGGAGATTTCAACATCTCACTCTGATCAATTGACAGATTATGGAAACAGAAACTAAACAGAGACATAGAGAAACTAACAGAAGTTATGAAGCAAATGGATTTAACAGACATCTATAGCACATTTCATCCTAAAAACAATAAAATAGACCTTCTTCTCAGCACCTCATGGTAACTTCTCCAAAACTGACCATATAATTGGTCACAAAACAGGCCTCAACAGATACAAGAAGATAAAATAATTGCATGCATTCTATCAGATCACCATGGACTAAGGCTGGTCTTCAATAACAACAGAAACGACAGAAAGCCCACATATACATGGAGTTGAACAAGCTCTACTCAATGATAACTTGGTCAAGGAAAAAAATAAAGACAGAAATTAAAGACTTTTAGAATTTTATGATGATGAAGACACAACTTACCCAAACATATGCGGCACAATGAAAGCAGTGCTAAGAGTAAAACTCATAGATCTGAGTGCCTCCAAAAAGAAATTGGAGAAAGTATACACTAACATCTTGATAGCATACCTGAATGTTCTAGAACAAAAAGAAGCAAATACACCCAAGAGGAATAGATAGAAGGAAATAAATCAAACTCAGAGCTGAAATCAACAAAGTAGAAACCAAGACAACTATACAAAGAATCAACGAAATCAGGCGATGATACTTTGAGAAAATCAACAAGATAGATAAACCCTTAGCCAGACTAAACAGAGGACACAGAGACAATATCCAAATTAACAAACTCAGAAATGAAAAGGGAGGCATAACAACAGAATCTGAGGAAATCCAAAAAATCATCAGATCCTACTACAAAAGCCTATACTCAACAAAAATGGAAAATCTTGATGAAAGGGACAATTTTCTAGACACATACCAGGTAGCAAAGTTAAATCAGTATCAGATAAACCATCTAAACAGTCCCATAACCCCTAAATAAATAGAGGCAGTTATTAAAGTCTCCCAATGAAGAAAAGCCCAGGACCAGATGGGTTTAGTGCATAATTCTATCAGACCTTCAAAGACCTAATACCAATATTGTCCAAACTATTCCACAAAATAGAAACAGAAGGAACATTACCCAATTACTGCAATAAAGCCATAATTACACTTATACCACACTTATACCTAAACCACAGAAAGACCCAACAAAGAAAGAGAACTTCAGACCAATTTCCCTTATGAATATCAATGCAAAAATACTCAATAAAATTCTTGCAAACCAAATCCAAGAACACATTAAAACAATCATTCACCATGATTAAGTAGGCTTCATCCCAGGCATGCAGGGATGGTTCAATATATGGAAATCCATCAACATATTTCACTATCTAAACAATCTCAAAAGAAAACCACATGATCATCTCATTAGATTCAGAGAAAGCATTTGACAAAATTCAACACCCCTTCATGATAAAAATCTTGGAGAGATCAGGAATTCAAGGTCCATATCTAAACATAGTAAAAGCAATATACAGCAAACCAGTAGCCAACATCAAACTAAATGGAGAGAAACTTGAAGCAATCCCATTAAAATCAGGGACTAGACAAGGCTGCCAGGTCTCTCCCTACTCAATATAGTACTCGAAGTCCTAGCCAGAGCAATCAGACAACAAAAGGAGGTCAAAGGGATACAAGTTGGAAAGGAAGAAGTCAAAACATCACTATTTGCAGATGATATGATAGTATACTTAAGTGACTCCAAAAATACCACCAGAGAACTACTAAGCCTGATAAACAACTTCAGCAAAGTGGCTGGGTATGAAATTAACTGAAACAAATCAGTAGCCTTCCCCTACTCAAAGGATAAACAGACTGAGAAAGAAATTTGGGGAATGACACCCTTCACAATAGTCACAAATAACATAAAATACATTGGTGTGACTCAAACCAAGCAAGTGAATGTTCTGTATGACAAGATCTTCAAGTGTCTGAAGAAAGAAATTGAAGGTCTCAGAAGATGGAAAGACCTCCCATGCTCATGGATTGGCACAATTAATATAGTAAAAATGGCCATTTTGCCAAAAGCGATCTATGGATTCAATGTAATTTCATCAAAATTCTAACTCAATTCTTCATAGAGTTAGAAAGAGGAATTTGAAAATTCATTTGAAATAACAAAAAACCCAGGTTAGCGAAAACTATTCTCAACATTAAAAGAACTTCTGGGGAAATCACCATCCCTAACCTCAAGCGGTATTACAGAGCAATAGTGATAAAAACTGCATGGTATAGAGACACACAGGTAGATCAATGGAATAAAATTGAAGTCCCAGAAATGAACCAACACACCTATGGTCACTTGATTTTTAACAAAGGGGCTAAAACCATCCAGTGAAAGAAAAATAGCATTTTCAACAAATGGTGCTGGTTTAGCTAGAAGTCAGCATGTAGAAGAATGCAAATTGACCCATTCTTATCGCCCTGTACAAAACTCAAGTCCAAGTAGATCAAGGACCTCCACATAAAACCAGATGCACTCAAACTAGTAGAAGAGAAAGTGGGAACAGCCTGGAACACATGGGCACTGGAGAAAATTTCCTGAACAGAACACCAATGGCTTATGCGCTAAGATCAAGAATCGACAAATGGGATCTCATAAAACTGCAAAGCTTTTGTAAGGCAAAGGACAATGTCATTAGGACAAAATGGTAACCAACAGATTGGAAAAAGATCTTTACCAATCCTACATCCCATAGAGGACTAATATCCAATATATTCAAAGAACTCAAGAAACTGGACTCCAGAGAATCAAATAATCCTATTTAAAAAATGGGCTACAGAACTAAACAAAGAATTCTCAACTGAAGAATATCGAATGGCCAAGAAGTACCTAAAGAAATGTTCAAAATTCTTAGTCATCAGGAAAATGCAAGTCAAAACAACCCCGAGATTCCACCTCACACCAGTAAGAATGGCTAAGATAAAAAACTCAGGTGACAGCAGATGCTGGTGAGGATGTGGAGAAAGAGGAACACTCCTCTATCATTAGTGGGATTGTAAGCTGGCACAACCGCTCTGGTAACCATTCTTAAGGTTCCTCAGAAAATCGGACATAGTACTACTACCCGAGGACCCAGCCATACCACTCCTGATCTACTCAAAAGGTGCCCCAACATATAAAAAAGACACGTGCTCCACTATGTTCATAGCAGCCTTATTTATAATAACCAGAAGCTGGAAAGACCCCAGATGCCCTTCAACAGAGGAATGGATACAGAAAATGTGGTACATCTACACAATGGACCACTACTCAGCTATTGAAAACAATGACTACACGAAATTCTTGGGCAAATGGTTAAACTAGAAAATATCATCCTGAGTGAGGTAACCCAATCACAAAAGAACACACAAGGTGTGCACTCACTGATAAGTGGATTAGCCCAAAAGCTAGGAATACCCAAGATACAATTCACAGACCACATGAAGTTTAAGGAGAAAGAAGACCAAAGTGTGAATGCTTCAGTTCTTCTTAGAAGGTGGAAAAAAATACTCACAGGAGGAAATATGGAGACAAATTATGGATCAGAAACTAAAGGAAAGGCCATCCAGAGACCGCCCCTCCTGGGGATCTCTCCAATATGCAGCCATCAAAGACAGACGATATTCCTGACGCCAAGAAGTGCATGCTGACAGGAGTTTGATACAGCTGTCTCCTGAGAGGCTCTGACAAATAGAGGCAGATGCTTGCAGTCAACCATTGGACAGAGAACGGGATCCCCAATGGAGGAGTTAGAGAAAGGACTGAAGGAGCTGAAGGGGTTTGCAAACCCATAAGAACAACAATTCAACCAACCAGACCCCCCAGAGCTCCTAGGGAGTAAACCACCATCCCAAGAATAAACAGGGATGGACCTATGACTCCAGTCGCATATGTAGCAGAGGATGGCCTTGTTGGGCATCAATTGGAAGAGAGGCCCTTGGTCTGGCCAAGGCTCAATGCCCCAGTGTAGGGGAATGTGAGGGCGGGGAGGTGGTAGGAGAATTTGGTATAGAGGCAGAGGGAGATAGCAGGTTTCTGGAGAGGAAACCCAGAAAGGGGATAACATTTGAAATGCAAATAAAAAATATCCAATAATTTTTTAAATTTTTTTTCAAAAAGTTAAAGTATATAAAGGAAACCTTTTTCTCCTCACTGCATCAAGACTCCCTTCATTCCATTAGCTGCTGGTAAACAGTTACTCTATGTGGATGATAGAAGAAAAACAAGTTTTGCTGAGAATATTTGATGTTTCTTCATGACAAAAACTAGTTTGCTTTCAAATATTATAAGAGGTTTTAATGAAAGTTGTTTAAAAATTAGAGTCTAAATATCAATAAAAAGACAAGTGGTTGTGTATTCTCCTGTTGTTACATCTGTAGGGAACAGAGGAAGAGACCCTGAGCAGTTGACACAGACATGGGAAAGTCAAGGTCCCAGAGGCCTTTCCACAGAATGAACTCCCTATGACAACACACAGGCTGTGCTCAATGAAGTTTCCCAGGCAAGTAGGACACAGCATCAGTAGGAACTTTACTGATAGTCAGGTTGTATGGAAAGTCAGAAAAAAATGGCTATGTTTCTTATTTGTAGCCACGGTGTTCCATCAAACAAATATCATTTTTTCATTGCTTTATCAAAGCTTGCACATGCTAGGCAAGCACCCACCACTGAGCTATACCCTCAACTCAAAGTACCTCTGAGAAAGAAAACTGCCAATAAACTGTACAAGATCAGCAGTAGGCACATTTCAAGTGGCAGAAGCTATTCTGTGGGGGTGCGGCACCGCTTCCCCTTGACAGAAGATAACACACAGCCTTTCCAGATGCCATGGCTGCCACAGCTATCTGAGCAAGGATAAGCATGCAAACATTTGGCATTTTAGGACATGTGTCTTTTCTGTTTTTTGACCAGCCAGTTTACATGCACTCTTCATAATTGTATCCGGAGTTTGTTTTAGAAAACCACACCATTCTCGTCCCCAGTCTCCGCTTGTGGTAGTCATGAGTGGTCTAAATAGGCCAGGGCCAGCCTTCAGTGTTCAGAGTCTATCGCACAGTTGGAAGTGAAATGTGGGCCCATGCTTTTGAAAAGAGATTCATCTTTCTCTAAAGACTGTTTTTCTAGCTCCTCCTTAATGTCGTCCTCTGTGAGTAAACACTGAAAATACAGCATGCATTTTCCCACCACAGGAAGGCCTGCCTCTTTTGAAGTATGGCTGTGCAAAGCCAGAGACTTGAGGACTCTGATCCTGTCCCCCAGGAAGGTGACTGCAGAACACCCCAGCCATGGCTCTTCACCTCTTGGCTGCGGTTAGGGCCGTGAGGTGAAGAGCAGTGTAAGAGCCACCTTCCCCAGGACCTGCATATTCCGCCAACATCTTCCCTTCCTCAGCACTGCAGCACAGAACAGTTAGGTAACAGTAAAGAAGAGAACAGTCACTGGGATCCGGCTGTCTCACACCTCAGTTCAGGACAAGTAAGGAACTGCTAACATTTGGCTCACACCTGTGAATACTTACTTCTTCCTTTCATGTTTAAAAAAACCCTGACTTTGAGGCTGGAGAGATGGCTCCCTACTGCTCCTGCAGAGGACCTGAGTCAATGCCCAGCACCCATGCTCAACAGCTTACAACCTCTAACACCAGCTCCAGGAGATCGGGCGTCTTTATCCTCCTGGCACGTGCACATACCCACATACATACACACAGTTAAAAAGTATAAAAATATATAAAATAATACAACTGGTATTTGAGGGAGGACAGGCAATTTACATAAGACCACCCAAATCCAAAGTAGATAGTAAAATCGGCAGTTAACCCTAGCGGCCCCTCATCAACTGAGCTCAACATTTTTCAACATGAATGCATGTCAGATTTGCTCACTGAAAGCAAGCATACTTCATTGAAATTATCTAACAGAATTACTAAAGCCATACGTGGCACACAAAGGAAGGAAATGCCTGCAAACTTCCAGAGTGCCCATTACTCTCTGCAGTAGCCTAGCTATTCATCGATAGAAGACACTTCAATCCTCACCACCATTCCCTGAAGCCTGAACAAAACCCAGTGAGAATGAGGTGTCCTAAGCTAACGTGCGTTCGACATGCTGTGCTGCTCAGATCACGGCCATCCAATAAGAGCAGGCCGTGAGAAGCTTAGAGACACTGTCAGTTCATCTGCTTTGTCACACACTTACTGAGTAGTTCTTCTCGATGGTACAGAACACAACATCCACACATATGAACACCCCTGTTCGGCCTACACCAGCACTGCAGTGGACAAGGAGGGGTCCTGTAATGTGGCTCTTCCTCACATAACGGACATATTTGATGAAAAAATCTGCTGAGGCAGGAGTGCCATGGTCTGGCCATTTGATGAACTGCAAGTGTTTTACAGAGTGACTCTTTCCTGTCTGTTAGAAAGACAGAGAGAGGTTCATTGATTTCATATATTAGAGATCTCATTTCAATTCCTATTTTAGTAACAACAATGCTGCTGCTGCTGCTGCTGCTGCTGCTGCTGGTGGTGGTGGTGCTGACAGAGACAGTGCACACTGGTATATTGAGCACTCAGAACACAGAAATCAAAGCATGGTGTTTATAAAAACTTGGAAGATGCTAGAATTAGTTTTTCTCCACTTTAAAAGGGAGAACACAGTGAGAACAATGAAGAATGCTGTCAGGGTCCAGGGATGCAGCCCTCACTCCCAGCAGGCCGTGCTCTAGGGGCTTCACATGGGTATCTATTCTGGCCCTGAGACCAGCCTAAGATACAAGCCCTATTCGGCCTCCATTTAGAGATCAGAATTGGGAGGGCGGGCTGGCAGGTACACGCTAGGTCACAAGGCTCACACATTTAGAGCCTTCCAAATCCTACACTTACACATTTCTTCTGTATTATGAGACTGCAGAGAAACCAAGATTTCAAAGTACTTAAGAGTAAAAAGTGGGCCGACACACTCAGAAGGCTCTGTACATCCTGTACAAGTGTCACTACTAATGCATGATCAGTATGGTTTCAAACCCTCTTGGTATTACAAGTACCAAGTCCTAAGTGCCTTATAAGTCTGGCGATTTTATTAAAAAACAAAATAACCTTGCCTGTGAGTGTTTTGTCCCAATTATTACTTATAAAATTCACCTTCTTTTGCAGAAGTAGGACATTTCATGTTCTAGCTGGTCCCTGCTTTTGTCTACAACCACCCTTTAGGCCTCATTGCTCCTTGATAATGTACAAATTTCTGTTCCATGAGCACTTAATTTGTGGTTTTATAAATACAGCCAAGGCAATATCTTTTTCAATTGTCTTCTTCCTTTCTTTCTCATCTAGGACATTCACCACCCAGATGTGATGTTAGCTTTAGTAATCCTTTTTCCAAACTTTAGATAAGACTATTTTCTATGTCAGCTCCCAAAGCAGCCATGTGAACCGTGATGTCACTGAGCACAGGAGCTCAATACTGGAGAGTGGAGGCCTCTCCTTGCTCACTGTGTGGCAGCAAAGCCCAGCCCAGCCCAGCCCACTCTTGACAAGCTCAGTGCAGCCTGCCACACTGGGCAGAAGCCACCAAAGCGCATCAGAGAACCAGAGCATCTGGTAGCCATTCCCTGCCCCATGGTCCCCTCTACATTTTCCTCCTCTCCAGTCAAGGTCTAGCAAAGCAGAAGTAAAAAATTATATCATTGTTTCTAGATTACAAAGAGATAAAAAGTTACTCCATTTTCTTCTACAGCTGGCTGTCCTGGAACTTTCTCTGTAGACCAGACTTGAAGTCACAGAGATCCACCTGCCTCTGCCTTCAGAGGACTGTGATTAAAGGTGTGCCCCACCACCAATAACAAAAGTCACTCTTTAAATTTATTTTCTTTTTATTTACTCTTCTCTCACACAATGCATCCCAACAGCGGCCTCCTTCTCTCTATTGCTCCACTTCCCCACCTCCCTCTTTCAACAGACCCATGGCTCCTCCATTTCCCTTCAGAGAAGAGCAGGCTGCCGAGTGACACCAAGCAAACATGGCATTCCCTCAGTAGATACTCAAACACACCAGCTTATATTGTAAAACATGCATCTACAAGCATTATAAGACTTACGGACTTCTTCACAATTTGAAATATTCGGATGACAAAATACTGAGTTATCTGAAAGTTCTCCAGAAGGACATGAAAGTGTTTGAATTCCAAAGGCTCCTTCAGAGAAACGGGCCAGTAACTGCAACACTTGATAACTCCACCTTCTATCTCTCTGGTTATCATAGCAATAACATTACAATTATTTTCCAAAACCATCTGCCAAAAGTCTTCTATAGTGTCCGGCAGTGGTCCTTGAGTGGCGATATAAAAATACTCTTCTTCATGATTTACTATTCTAATGTAACTAGCGTTGATGTAGTCCTTGTTTTTTCCAAGAGGAACACGGGTTGAATCATCTATTATGGAAACAGAAACATGTGGTAAAAATAATGGAAGAGTGGGTTGTGCTACCCAGACTTTAGGAAAGCATCTCACGTAGGTAAGTCCATGAATTTCTTTACCATTCCCTCAAAAGAAAATGGCAGAGGAGATTATTTTCAAAAGGGCTAAGTTTAAATTCATCGCTCCATTGCAATGAGTCATTGGTCTAGTTAAAGGTCTCTGGCTTCTGTGACACTGTTAATACTGGCTCCTCATTGGAACTCCCACTGGTTATCCTGTTGCCCTGTGTCATGGAGATCCTACGGATTAGTATCAGCAGGCCTGGCCCCTCCATTTGCTCCAACATTCACAGGTGATGTGGACTTTGGGATGGGAGAGGAGTACACTACAGCTTCCACGAGATGGCTTCTTGTGTGTGTGTGTGTGTGTGTGTGTGTGTGTGTGTGTGTGTGTGTGTTATTTAGGGGGATTGCAAGGGCAGAGGGCAGATATGAGAGGATGACGAGATGAGTAGGACTGGGGTGCATGATATAAAACTCAAAGAATGAATAAAATGTTAAAAAAAATAAATTCATCCCTTCATAAAACCTATGTGCAAGAATTTAGAAATATATATACACACATATACACACATACTATGCACATATACACACACATACACCCACATACACACACACATTCACACACATACACACATTTACACACACACACATACACACACACACATACACACACATACACACACATTCACACACACATTTACACACACACACACACACACACACACACACACATGCAGGAAATGGAAGAGTGCCGTCAGCACTGTCCTACAGGACTTCTGAGAGATACAGCAGTGTAGTGTACACAAGTGCGCACAGCACAGAAGCATGCTCAGAACAAGAGCAAATGGCATTCTCCTGAAAATGGAGGAAATCTGTAAGTTTAGAGCAACAAAGAACAGAGTTTTTACAAAGTAGGAAAGTGGTGTGGAGACAAATTCTAGTATTAATGGAAGTCTACCAATGCCCTTCTTCTAGCCGGGCAGCCACCTTTTCCAATCCTGTCTCCACACAGCATGGGGCTTGTCTAGCACTGTCAGGGACTATGAGAAAAAACCGTCGTTTTTGTCCCACAGTAATCGTCAATGCTCAGGAGCCCTTGCCTTACTGCACAGACATCTGAGCTCTGTTCCACCAACACTTCAGCTACATTATACTTACTTGTCACCAAATAAGGTCTATGACTTCCAAAATATGACACAGAATTCTCTTATTAAGATGAATAGAAAAATCTATTGCAAGATATAGAAAGACACCAAATATTTCAAAATGGGAGCAAGATCAGTACATGGTGCTAACTTGTAACATTCTATGAAGACTTTCTGGGCTCCACAAATCCCCAAGTAATTATGTGTTTGTTGACTCTTAAGAAAGACTCAAGTTTGCAGAAAGACATTGCTTGAGTTAGGATAACATTAATGAAAAGAATTGTTAAGACCTCAAGGCCAACATCATAGAAGCAAACAACCACTTTCTGACTGGATTAAAGGTCCATCCCACAAGATGAAACCCATAGTGAACACCATTATTAGAACTGTAGGCCCTAGGAGACTGTTACGATGCTAGAGGACATAGTATTAAATCCTAATGACCTACCTTATACCCATATATTAATGTACATCTTAGCCCTCATCAGAGAAGCTTATATTTGCTAGCAGATAATTAATGATTAATGTAGAGACCCATGACTTGGCAAAATGCAGAGAACAAGACACTGCGGAATGTTCGTCCCTAAATGAAACCTACACATGAGCTTCCTCCTCCAAAGGTTGGGCACTACTGCAGAAGGCGGTGCAAAAAAACAGAAGAGCCAGGGAAGGTGGTTTTCTGGACAAGGAGAGGGTTTTCTGGACACAGCAGGAAACTGCATGTGTGAACTCACAAAGGTTGTGGTTGCACAAACAAGACCCACAAAAGGCCACAAGAACAGATCCCAGCCCGAAGAGGGAGTTGGGCACAAAGCTCCATGCCCAGCTGAGGTGCTACTGGCAACAGAGAGCTTCTGGGAGAGGCTTTCTCAAAGAGTGAGAAGCCACCCATGCCCTGGTAAAACATCGCACACCCAAGAGTGTCTGCTGAGACCGGGCAGGTGCATATGTGAACTCGCAATGGTCGTGACAGCACATGTAAGACCTGCAAAAGCCCAACAAGGGCAGATCCCAGCAACAAGAGGAGAACTGGGCACAACTCTGGCCTTCACCATAGGGTGAGAGGAGGGATCTAGGAAGAGTTGAGAGAGGATGAACAGGATCAAAACATGTAAAACATCTCAAAGAAATAATAAAAATATTCTTAAAACAACACAACGAAAGGACAGAGTGGGAGTCACAGGCACTGTCAGAGTCGTGTTTTCCAATGTGCACCCACGAATCCCTGAGTCCCGGCTGTAGCAGGTACTGCATGCTCAGTCCACGAGAGAAAATTGTTCTAGGAAGGCTGTCACCTATTTGGCACTAGAATTCTCTTCAAAACATCATTTAACCACTATCTCAAGTAAGTCTCCTCAGAATGGTAGAGTCTATATGACCCTCACAGAAAAAACCACTGCAAAGAGCCATTTGCCACAGAGTTTTGTGTGGATCATGATGTAAGACGTTCTGTAGGTCTACAGATGGTAAACTCACAAAAAGCAACTGCATCTAGGGAAGGCAAAACCATATTCAGAGAAAAATTCTCTTTTGTTAGAAAAAAATCAGTTTCTTTCATGATAGAAGTGGCTCAGCATAACCTGCCACCTCAGGGATGAGGCTTCCTATCAGAGACTCTGCAATGCCCCAGGCTTCTAGAAGCCCAGATACTCAGCAATGGTTACTCTTGGTAAGAAGTCTGTGAAGCTGAATCCATACATAGCTTCCAATAGTGCCAAATGGGCTGGTTTTAATTTTTCATGAGCTACTGAACAATGGCAGAATCATTAGGAAATGACAGATGTCCACAGACAATATCCTACCCACATGGTTACTGTCCTCTGCTGACTCATGTGAGACATAGGATTCATGTGGGGCGTGCTCATCTGGAAAGCTCTACCTATATATCATTTCCCTAGACCTCTTTCAACTTTGTTCCTTCCAAGGCCTTGACCACCCATCCAGTTAAGGCACTGGCTATCACCTAAGCTTAACCTGTCAATCATTTCTCCAAGAAAAATGAACCATCAAGTACACCGAGCAAAGTTATTCGCAGTAGATATAATTCCCTTCACCAGTACTTCAGAAATGTCTCAAAGATGAACTACAGTAGCACAACAGTGGCCCAGGTGGTCCACAGAAACAATTCAGAACCATGTAGAACTCTGCTTCCCCTGTCAATTTATCATAGGGAACTCCTCATAAGAACATAGGTACAAGCTGAGAAGAGAAGACAGTGTACCAAGAATGGAGATCATAGATGTTTTTGTACAATTTTTTGACAAGGAACTTACTTGTGTCTTCAGGTTTGTGGTGGTTTGAATGAGAATGGGCCCCATCGGCTCGTATATTTGAATGTTTGTTCCCCAGTTGGTGAACTGTTTGGTAAGGATCAGGAGGTCTGACTTTATGGTAGGAGTTGTGTCACTGGGTGGGCTTTGAGACTTGTGAAGCCACTTCCCAGTTCTCTCACTGCCTCATGCTTGTGGATCTAAGTTCCTGCTCCAGTGCCATGCTGGCCTGCCTGTTGCCATGATGTTCATGGTCTCTAATCCTCTGAAACATGAGCTCTCAAATTAAATGCTTTCTTTTATAGGTTGTCTTGGTCGTATGCTTTGTCACAGCAATAGAAAAGTAAGCCATCGAGGATCTACTCAGGAAGAGTCTCACATCTACCATTTCTTTCTGATAAGCAAATGCTCTTGTGTATACCCAGCTTAATGGCTTGGTTGTTGGTAGGGAAGCAATATCTACTTAGTTCTCTATTATGCCATCTCTGCTATGGTGTACTAGGCTGAAAACCTGCTTCTCCAAAGGAAAGCAGCTCCTACAGGGATTGTAGACATCGCTCTAAAATGCCAAGGCTCTTTCCAACACTGCAACAGGTTCTGAACAGCATCCCTCCTAGCGGCCATTATGCCTGCAGGATCTGAGCAGCACAGCGCTTTTCAGAGAGCTTTACATTTGCAGCAGAGTCTTGAGAACCCTATCTAAAAGAGAAGTAAGTATGTTGCCACCAAGGAGCTACAAAGGCTCACAAGGCATTGTGTCTTCTTTCTGACTATAGAAGCCTGATACAGCCATGTATCTTTCTCCATAGAAGGGAGCATTTCAACATTCCCTAGATACTTGAACCCCTAGACACTTCACCACAGAAGCTCCTTTTACTTTTATCTTCTACTCTCTGACATGAAGACGTGCTGTGAACTAATCCGGAGTGTTTGCTACTGTTTATGCACAATAATGGCCTGCGAGATACCTGATAGAAGGAAAAGATGGTTGAAATCCCTTTGAACTACATTATCACAAAACTGAAAGTCTGATCTATCCCTACATTTGAACAATGAAGTGAGTTCCAGGCTTTGCCGACTGAAAGCAAACAACTTCCAGTGACACTCATACTCCTCCTCAAAGTGCCTTCTCAGATCTCGCTCATTTACTGTGGGGTTATTGGTTTTGACTTACAGAATTCTTACTGTATTATAAATGTATATTCCTTGTCACGTAGATGTTTTGCACTTAAGTTTCTTCTAGCCTGATACTTGCCATTTTGCTTTTAGAATGGTATACTTCAGAGAGCAATTATTTTTCAAGTTTGATGAAGTCTAATTATTTTTCCCTTGGCAGTTTCAAAGTTTTGTGTCCTACTGAGAACATTTTTACTAAATATAATGATGTTAAAACCTTTTTCTTAGGTTTCACTCCAAGACGTTACATGTTTTCATATTTTTGATTAGACATCATTCTGAATGTATTTATTTATGTATGTGTGCATGCCACCTGTGGTGTGTGGGGCTGTGTGTGCATGCACATGGGTGTATATACACATGCACAGAAGATAGGAGATGTCAAATTCCATGAAACTGGGGCTTTAGGCCACTGTGAGCCCTCTGATACTTGTCTTGGGAACTGAACTTGGAGGACCAGCAGGTGTTCTTAACCACCAGACCATCTCTCTAGTCCCAAATATGGTTTTTATTATTTTTAGTTCTGTGACCTATTTTGAGTTCATTTTTATATATAAAGTATAAGGTAAAGGTTAGAAGGATTTTCATTGTTGTTGTTGTTATATAAATATAGATTTGACTGGAAGCTTTCCTGAAAAAATATCTTTTCCATATTTTTGGGATCCTTAAACTCATCTAATATCATCATCCGTGCCACCTCACGATGTTAAAAAGAATACTCAGAAAGTTAAGATTCTTCCATTTTCAGACCTGATTATGTCTTGACCCAGAAACAAGTTACAAAAAATATTCAAATTGAATTAGGAGACTTGATATATAATGTGTTCTCACTCCCTAAGCAGCCATTAAAATGATTTTGAAGTCATAAAATGTTAAATAAAAGCAATATGCTGTGTTTCCACATAGAAACCACTGTACTGAAGGTTTTCTTTGCTTTGCATGATGGTACAAAGCCATAAATATGACTATGTAAACTAGAGTTGCAAAATTATCTTAATAATCAATAAGAAAAATACGATTGTTTCAGGGCCCTTAACATTTTTGTCAAGGCTTTAAAACTATCCTCCTAATTATACATATATAGAAAAAATTTAAAATATGATTCGTATTTTGAGCAGTAACTCTAAGACATTAAAAACACAGAATTAAAGTACTTCATTTCCAGTTTAAACTCCTCTTTTGTCATATACCTTAGGGTTATTGTGTCTTGAGTGGCATATTCCCTCACACATTTGGGTTTGTTCCTATCATTTTCACCCTTTCTATTCCCTCTGTTCTGAAGCTATGCTAAAGTTCCTGTGCTGTAACCGTAGTGTAGTCTGGCCAGCACACGTCTCCTAGGCAGCCTTCATTCTAACCAACCCAACTACTCAGTGCTTTCATTTTGGTAAGTCAGTCACCCTTCAGCAAGTCCTCTGGGTGCAGCAGCAGAATTCCCTGTTTGGTAACAATACCGCATGCTCCAAGTCAGCTATTCACTTACTCTATAAGGGCATTTGCATCCAATTCTAAATTTATCCCCAGAGTAATGTACACATACATTATATATAAATAATATGTATACATAATGTATATAAACGTGTGCATGTGTGTGTGCGTGTGTGTGTGTGTGTGTGTGTGTGTGTGTGTGTGTGTGTGTGTGTAATTTTGCTGCCACTGACTGCTGTGTTTGTGAGTCGGCTCTCTTGGTGACCCTGTTTGCAGAATGCCACACAGGCTTCTCACTGGAGATGAAGGGACAGCACAGCTACATGCTCTGCTGTTTGTTCACACAAAGCAAGCAGATTTGGAAAAAAGGCAGGTGAAGCCCTGGTACGCTACCCAAGTTTCACTGGCAGTCATTTGTACACAGAAGAAGTAACTGTCATACGTGCTATGTTTGCACATAGCTCAGGCACAGTGGTAACTGAAATCTGCCCCATAATACAGTTTGTGTGCATGTTGGGGTTTGCAGAGTAAAGACTAACTGAACCAAGGGCAAATAAATGGCTTCTGGCTTTCCTGACATGCCATCAGAACTTCCTTTGTATTTGTGATGAAGACACTAGGTGCGTTCATAGGCTGCTGCTTGGGTTAGACTAGACTGTGTTATAAAGTAAGAAAATCTTAAAATAGAGCTTAGTTGAATCACAGTTTAAGTAAAGCAAAAAGTTTAGGATGATTTTCCTTATTTTTTAATTTTTTAAGTGAACTGTTTTGCATCTCTACAGTCCTGTCCACAGGAGAAACTTGGAAGAGGATCGTGTGAATGTGTACAAGTGTGCCTTTTACTTCTTGTAGTCCTGAGAGGATCATTTTTAAAACCTTATTTACTTTCAGTCTCCTTGAAGAGTAATTAATTGCACACTGAAGGGATAAAAATCAACATATGAGACCTTTGACCTTTCAGAGGAACATCAAATTCTTTCCACTGCTAACATGTTGTATAGTGGCCTGTTGAGCAGATTGTCAGAAATACATACTCTTGAACTCCATACTGTCTCACGGAAGACAACAGAATGCACTGGTTTAACCATCTTGAGAAGGTACTCGTTGCTTTATAACAAAACATAAAAGTGTCTATTCTGTCTTGGCAGACATTGTGCCCCTTTGATTTTTACTACTCTCCAATGTACTTAGAGAAACAATGAAAATCATTAAGGCATAATCTGGTGAATAGGAAGCATACTCACTCCCAAGACAGTAGAACCATTAGAAAATCATCGAATCTAGCTTTGAGGAAAACAGCAAAGGCTAGGCTGACGAGCTACGGAAGACAGAGGGATCACCACAGCTCAGAAGGAAGGTAGTTCTTGCATAGGTTTGATCATATGGAGGGAAGACAAGAAACCCACAGAAGCTTTAGAGACAAACACAGAGGAAAACCACTGTGACAGCACCAGAGCACCACTGGAGAGAACAGCTGGATATCCTGACTGTGCTGTAAGAAAATCAGTGCAGCCGCTGCTGGAATGAGTAAGACAGGGACACAAAGAAGACAGACATCAGCTGAGAGGGGAGAGACACTCACCCAGACGGGCAGCAATGTCAATAAGAAGTGTAGGGAGACTTGAGAGTATTGAACAGGTGAGAGGAAAAGAATTTGCAAGCACTCTTTGCATTTAACAAATGACTCAGCTTTCTGGCTTTAATGGTGGATGATTGTACTAAGAAATGATCACAGAATAAAATTTCCATTAAGACTGTATTATGGTATTGGTATAGATAGACCAGTGGAATAGAATTGAAGACCCAGAAAAGAACCCACACACCTATGGTCACTTGATTTTTGACAAAGGAGCCAAAACCATCCAATGGAAAAAAGATAGCATTTTCAGCAAATGGTGCTGGTTCAACTGGAGGTCAGCATGTAGAAGAATGCAGATCGATCCATGCTTATCACCCTATACAAAGCTTAAGTCCAAGTGGATCAAGGACCTCCACATCAAACCAGATACACTCAAACTAATAGAAGAAAAAGTGGGGAAGAATCTCGAACACATAGGCACTGGAGAAAATTTCCTGAACAAAACACCAATGGCTTATGCTCTAAGATCAAGAATTGACAAATGGGATCTCATAAAACCGCAAAGCTTCCATAAGGCAAAGGACACTGTTGTTAGGACAAAACGGCAACCAACAAATTGGGAAAAGATCTTTACCAATCCTATAACTGATAGAGGGCTTATATCCAAAATATACAAAGAACTCAAGAAGTTAGACTGCAGGGAAACAAATAATCCTATTAAGACATAAACAAAGAATTCACAGCTGAGGAATGCCAAATGGCTGAGAAACACCTAAAGAAATGTTCAACATCTTTAGTCATAAGGGAAATGCAAATCAAAACAACCCTGAGATTTCACCTCACATCAGTGAGAATGGCTAAGATCAAAAACTTCGGCGACAGCAGATGCTGGCGAGGATGTGGAGAAAGAGGAACACCCCTCCATTGTTGGTGGGATTGCAGACTGGTACAACCATTCTGGAAATCAGTCTGGAGGTTCCTCAGAAAACTGGACATTGAACTACCTGAGGACCCAGCTATACCTCTCTTGGGCATATACCCAAAAGATGCCCCAACATATAAAAAAGACACATGCTCCACTATGTCCATAGCAGCCTTATTTATAATAGCCAGAAGCTGGAAAGAACCCAGATGCCCTTCAACAGAGGAATGGATACAGAAAATGTGGTACATCTACACAATGGAATATTACTCAGCTATCAAAAACAATGACTTTATGAAATTCGTAGGCAAATGGTCGGAACTGGAAAATATCATCCTGAGTGAGCTAACCCAATCACAGAAAAACACACATGGTATGCACTCATTGATAAGTGGCTATTAGCCCAAATGCTCGAATTACCCTAGATGCACAGAACACATGAAACTCAAGAAGGATGACCAAAATGCGAATGCTTCACTCCTTCTTTAAAAGGGGAACAAGAATACCCTTGGGAGGGAACAGGGAGGCAAAGTTTAGAGCAGAGGCAGAAGGAACACCCATTCAGAGCCTGCCCCACATGTGGTCCATACATATACAGCCACCAAACTAGATAAGATGGATGAAGCAAAGAAGTGCAGGCCGACAGGAACCAGATGTAGATCTCTCCTGAGAGACACAGCCAGAATACAGCAAATACATAGGTGAATGCCATAATTAAACCACTGAACTGAGATCAGGACCCCCGTTGAAGGAATCTTAGAAAGGACTGGAAGAGCTTGAAGGGGCTCGAGACCCCATGTGAACAACAATGTCAAGCAACCAGAGCTTCCAGGGACTAAGCCACTACCCAAAGACTATACATGGACTGACCCTGGACTCTGACCTCATAGGTAGCAATGAATAGCCTAGTAAGAGCAGCAGTGGAAGGGGAAGTCCTTGGTCCTGCTAAGACTGAAACCCCCAGTGAACGTGATTGTTGGGGGGAGGGCGGTAATGGGGGGAGGATGGGGAGGGGAACACCTATAGCGAAGGGGAGGGGGAGGGGTTAGGGGATGTTGGCCTGGAAACCAGGAAAGGGAATAACAGTTGAAATGTAAATAAGAAATACCCAAGTTAATAAAGATGAAAAAAAAAAAGACTGCATTATTGTGTTTTCTTTCTGTGTTTTTGGGTGGCTGAGACTGACGAAGGCTGTGAGCAAGTTCACTGAGGAAGGGAACCGGTCTACTTTCTACTGTATAGGGAAGCAGGAGTACAGCCCTTTGGACATCATCAAAAGCAGCTGCCTGTTGGGCGGCAGAGTGATAAGTTAGCTTTAATGTCTAGAGCAGAGGATATAAAAAGCCCCATTGTGTTTTAATGTTTAAACAAACTGCTGGGGAAGGTAGCCAGGCTTAAGACACCAAGTGACAGATGTCTCAGGCGTTGTTTTAGATGGGCATCAAGGGTAAAGGGCTGTGTAAATAGTTCATTGACAGTTGTCAGAAGAGATATCATATATCCTAGCCCAGGTAATCCAGTGCTAGCTACTAGAGTTATTCATGGTTAAAGTTCAGAATCTGTCATGCAAAAAGTGGGCTTTTCCCTTTTCCCTACTGTTAACAGGAAAGAAACTTAAAATGTTCTCAGCTTACATGGAAGAATATCTCGGTATCTGTTCTTGTCTCTGTTCTGTAGCTCATACCCAGACTTGAAGTCATCAGGCGGAATCATTTCTTCTAATTCCTTCAAAAATTAAAAAAGGGGGCCATGTATTTACTATTTCAAGTATAACCTGACATTCAGTGTTATATAATAAACCAGGGAAACTAGAATCTCATCCAATAAGGACTGCGTACACTATCCCAAGTTAAGAGAATAAGTCAATTAGTCGCTTGATAAAAAAATGTTAAATTCTCAAGATAATTTCCCTCCCTGAACACTATTCATGGAAACCCTTTCATGAAAAATAAAATAGAATACTTAGTTCTTATCTTCTAATCATACCATTATCATTTTATAAACAAAACAACTATAACAAATATTTCAACAAGAAGCTACAAGAAGACTTACAATTTACTTCTTGAAGAAATCATAGCTGGCTTACTGAAAAAAGAATTATCTTCCTTTCAAAAGAAATTCTTTAAGAAGTGTGAATTCACAAAAATTTAATCAAGCAACTAGTTCTACATACTGGAATACAAAGACAGAATAAAGCCCTTTCCCATCCTCAGGCAGTTAATAAAGAATTATCACCTGGTTAGGGTGTCATGTGACACACAGAAACAACAGTATTAGTGACAGTGTCGAATTGTGTCTGATGCGCGGGGAAGGAAGGGGGAAGGGTGGTCAAGGGTGTCCTTCCAGCTACAGCAGTGACAGAGCACACTGGTCTAGCATCTGAGGTAGGATAAAGCCAGGAAACCCTACTTCCTCATCCATTGGTGTCCATAAAGAACTGGTCCCAGGACTCTCATGGAAATAATTAGAGCATGTATATAAAATGGGGGGGCAGGGGCTGGGGATTTAGCTCAGTGGTAGAGCGCTTACCTAGGAAGCGCAAGGCCCTGGGTTCGGTCCCCAGCTCCGAAAAAAAAGAACCAAAAAAAAAATGGGGGGGCAGTATTTTCATATGACCTGTGCATTCTCCCATACTTAAATTATCTTCCAATCAGTTATACTCAATATAATCTAAATTCTGTATACATAGTTCTGAAAGGCAGGATAGGAATTTCAACACAGATGCAATGTACTGCCAAATATTTTTGATCTACAGTTGACAGAGACCAGTAATGTGGAGCGCACAGACACAGAGGACAAGTGGCACAAAAGAGACTGGGAAGCAGCAGGTCCTCCTTGTTTAATATATGTGGATAAATCCTGAGACTGTGTATGTTGAATGTCCTTTGCTAATTTCTCTGTATCCAATATTTAATCGCCAGTGCTTATGACTGCTGCCATCCTAAGAAGGCGCTTGCCTAGGTGTCAAGCACTAGGGCACTATGGCCAGTTTTACTCCTTCTAAAAGCCAATTCTAAAACCAGCCCAGAAAAAATCTTTAAGAAAAACCAGAACAAAGAAACTCACACAACGGTAATTAAGTTAGTCTTATATATGATAAAGCTTAGACGTATGGAGCCAGTGCCTGAACAATAAAGTCAATTTTTAAAAATCTAAGATAAAATGCCATCATTCATTACCAAAAAATTTAAAATTTTTTTTAAAAAATTCAGTAGAGTTTTAAGACAAATGCACAGATACACAATAGTGATTTCTTCTAAAAGCCTTAAATCAAGTTAAATGCTAACTGGATACTGAATAAAAAATTTAAATACTGAAAAACATTTTAATTGTGCCAGAAAACATAATTATTATATTCTTAGACTGAAATGAATATTACTAAAAAATGGATATAATATAAAAATCCAAAAGTCCTTTGATCACTGAATTTCACTACTAAAATTAGTTATCATTCATGGAAAATAAGTGCATGTGGATGTGCTTACATCTGTGTGTCTAAATATACTATATATATATATATATATATATATGGATATATATAGAGAGAGACTGCATATATTATTTATATGTACAAATATAAATATATATAATTTCTTTATTATAGGAAGAGTAATTAATATGGAAATGATAAGCAAAATATGAGTAAAAACTGCATATTGATATGCAATGCTTTAAAACATGGAAAGATTAACTTTGAATCTTATAATAAAGAAATTACAGATCATCAACAAAACTCATGATCAACAAATGTGAAAATTTGATAGCACAAAATACTCTTTCTAGAAATTTGTTCTTTAAATAGATACATATAAAAAAAGCATATGAAGAATGATTGCTGTTTAAAAAGCAGAGAGTAGAACAAGCTAAATTTCTCAAAACTATTTCAAAAAATGAAGATACTTGACATGCAATTAACTCAAAGACACAGCTGTATATAGTGGTAATATGAGTGAACATTGTTTGTTATAGAGGATTTCTTTAACGGAGTTCACTTGTGAATAGAGAACATGCCAACACTTCCGTAAGTGTACAATAAGAAGCCTAATCGTTAAGGGCCCAGAGGGAGTGGGAAGGAGAGCCCGGAGAGGATATACTTTACAGCCTTGTGCTGCCGGGTTATTTTACCATGGACATCTATTATTTTACAGATATGGTGTTTAAAAATACAAGCAGCATACTAATAAAAGAAGAAGAACAGGAAGAAGAGGAAGGAGGAGGAGGAGGAGGGAGGGGAGGAGGATGAGAAGGGGGAGGAGGAGGAGGGAAAGGAGGAGAAGGAGGGGAAGGAGGAGGAGGAGGAAGGGAAGGAGGAGGAGGAAGGGAAGGAGGAGGAGGGGAAGGAGGAGAAAAGGAAAGAAAATTCCTTGTTGTGGTAGAAAAAAGGAAATTATAAACTTTTCCTTAGACCAACATATTTACCAAAAACTCACGGATGATATCAAGCTCTTCTTTTTTCTGGAGCGCTTTCAAACAGTCCCTCAGGGCAGCTCTTGAGGAACTGTTGAATATTAGCGGTCGGATCTGAGCTAACTGAGTCAGCTCCCTTTCCGAGACAGCTGTGTCAGTGCCTGAGAAACAGAAAAGGCCGCAAGTGTAAGCTCCAATAGACACTCGAGGGCACTTTATGTTTCTTAGACTTTCTTCCTGTCTAAATACAAAGATTTAGACTTTAACAGAACTTTACTTTTCGATACGAGTCTGTTACATTTAAATAGACTATCATTTAAAAAAAAAATATATGCTCTGTACCTTGGAGTTATAAAAATCTACCATTTGTAGACAAGATCCATTCAGAGTGATTAGACATAAAGTAGATGAAGCATATGCAGTCTTAAACTATGAGCACGTTGTGTGGATTGACAATGACACCAAGGCAAGAATGCATAACAGTGTGGATTTAAAAAAAAAAAAAAGACAGGGCTCTTTGTCCTCCACAGAATCAAGTATTTAGAAGTCCCTAAAGTCTATGTGAGAGGACACGCAGATTCCAATACCTGTCTGTCTCTACAAGAATAGACCAGACAACATGAAACACATCGAAAGACAGAGATGGCTTAAGTACTATCATAAGACAGAATAAAGAATATATACCAACACATAATAATAGAAGAGTGTGTTCTTTATCAAAGAGCACATATGGAATCCATCATTTTAAAACGACCTTTAAGTCACATGGTCAGTATAAGTTCCAAGTATCTGAAACTTTATAAATATCATCTGTGGGTCAAAAATACAATAAGTCTAGAAGTTCATAATAAAATATACTTTAACAGTTTCACAATTTTAAGGTAAAATATTGAAGTTTTCAAAATCTCTTTCCAAAGAAAACAATGTGAACAGAAAGTAAGCTTCTAAAATTGAGTTACTACTAATAAAAATATATAAAATCAATTAAACAAAAGAAGAAGATGATCATTCCCAAGAACCTAACTATCCCTGGGTGGCTCAGGTTAAACTGAAACATCCTGGGATATCGTTAGGAGCCTTTTTGAGTCGCAGAAGGAAGAGGTTGTCAGGTGAATGGACAGCCAAATAATGTTCTTCAATTCTTTATAAGCTTCTGTAACAACAGTATGAGAAGCAGTATAAGCAGTCCATGAGAGGAGATACAATTCTCACAACAGAGGAGGATATTCTGATATTCTTTGAACCAGGACAAAACAAACAGAAATATAAAAGCCTTAGAGATTCCAATTGTGTAATGTATCATATCAAAGTGATTTGGTAATTTTGACAGACGCAGAAAAAGCATTTAGTAAAATTCAATGTCCTTTCATGGTAAAAACAAAACATTTAAATCCCAATAAGTTAACACAATAAAAGTATACATTATAACCCACAACAAATATACTGATGAAGAAAAGCTAAACGTTTTTACTCAGAAAGCGTGAGCTGAACTAATGTCCATTTTCATACTAATACTCAACAGAGGATTGGAAATCTTATCCAGTGAGAAATGACAAAAAGGAAGGAGGAAGTGAAAGATTACCCATTAGTAGACACATTTTTCTATGTAAAAAAAAAAAAAAGTACTAATTTTCCTCCCAAAACTTGCTAGAACGGATGAATTTACTAAATTTACAGGATACAAAATCAACAGGCAAAGCCAATGTAATTTTATAAAATAATAACAAACTTGTTGATCAAGAAATCAATAAACAAGTCAAGTCTGCTAAAATAAACTGTTTAGTGCGAGTGATACACTTAATGACGGAAGTTGGATGATCTCTACAACAGAAATTACAAAATCTGGACAAAGAAAAATGGACAGCTCGTTGGAAAGTGAAAAGACCTCCTATACCCACGGAGTGGACAAGCCAATATCACTAAACTCTCCACTGACAGAGGGAAAGCAATGCCTGCCAAGTGTCGACAGCTTTCTCCATATGAAAATAGGAAAAATGTAAAATTCACACGGAAGCAACTAAAGCTGCCTATTAGTCAGTCAATCTGGAAGAAAACAAAGCAGTACAAGTTTGAGTACCTAATAAGATATTATAATGTTGCAAGGATATAGTAACCAAAACATAATACTGCCACAAAAATGGGCACATGCCAACGAAGTAGATCACAGAAGTAAATCCACAGCATCTACAGACAAGTAATTCTCAAAGAAGCTCCCTCTCCCCACTGCTGGGCATTTCATCTAAGGCTCCTCACCTTGAGTCCTGGGAGTCTCTCACCTCCCAAGTCTCTGGTACTTTCTAGAGGGTCCCCTCACCTCCCACACCATCCCCCCGAGGTTGTATATTTCCATTTATTCCAATCAGGAAGCATACATGAGCTGGTCTGCCGGTTCAGAACACATATACAGCAGAAAACTGCCTGGTCTGGTCTCAGTGGGAGAAGAGAAGCCTAACTCTAGAGAGATTTGAGGCCCCAGGGATTGGGGAAGTCTGGCAGGGGTTGGGGAGACATCGTCTCTTAGAGACGGGGGAAAGAGGAATGGAATGAGGAGCTTTGGTAGGACAGACCAGGAAGGGGGCAATGACAGGACTGTAAAAAAAATAAATGTAATTTTAATTTTATTTTAAATTCTCAAAGCACACACTAGAAAAAAAATAGTTTCTCCCCTTCCGGTCTCCACCTGCGCCCAGAGCTGGGGCTGTTCTATAGCCATTGGATACAAAACTTGCCTGCAAGTCTGGCAGGAGCACTTTCCCTCCTAAGCCCTCAGCCCACATGTAGAACCCCACTTTCTCTTTACTGACTGTACAAGGAGAGACATGCTGGGAGAGCACAAGGAGGGGGAGCCCCAGGGTGGCCTAGGACAGGACGCTTCCAGTCTCCATCCTTGCCAGAGCTGGGTTTATATATATCCCACAGCACTCCAGACCCAAAAGCTACCCAGAGAAAGTTGGTCTCCCAGGAGCACTCTCACTCCAAAGATCACAGGCTCACAGGCCTACAAGAGGGACAAACTCCAGTTAGAGACAGCATCAGCGATAACCAGATGGTGAGAGGCAAGTTCAAGAACCTAAGCAACAGAAACCAAGGCTACTTGGCATCATCAGAACCCAGTTCTCCCACTATAGCAAGTCCTGGATACCCCAAGACACCAGAAAAGTACGATTCTGATTTAAAAATCACATCTCATGATGAAGTTAGAGTACTTTAAGAAGGACATACATAACTCCCTTAAAGAAATACAGGAGAACACAGGTAAACAAGTAGAAGCCCTTAAAGAATTACAGGAAAACTCAAACGAACAGGTGAAGAAGGAATTGAACAAAACTATCCAGGATCTAAAAATGGAAATAGAAACAATAAAGAAAGAAGAATTCACAAAGGGAGACAACACTGGAGATAGAAAACCTAGGAAAGAGATCAGGAGTCTTAGACACAAGCATCACCAACAGAATACAGGAGACTGAAGAGAGAATCTCAGGGGCAATAGATACCGTAGAAAACATTGACACAAAGTCAAAGAAAATGCAAAAAGCAAAAAACCCCTAACCCAAAACATCCAGGAAATTCAGGACACAATGAGAAGATCAAACCTAAGGATAATAGGTATAGAAGAGAGTGAAGAAAAAGGGCCAATAAATATCTTCAACAAAATTATAGAAGAAAACTTCCCTAACCTAAAAAAAAAATGGATGCTCATAAATATACTAGAAGCACAAAGAACTCCAAAGATATTGGACCAGAAAAGAAATTCCTCCCACCACATAATAATCAAAACACCAAATACACAAAACAAAGCAAAAAAATTAACTGCAGTAAGGGAAAAGGTCAAGTAACATATAAAGGCAGACCTATCAGATTTATACCAGACTTCTCACCAGAGACTATGAAAGCAGGAAGATCCTGGACAGATATCATACAGACCCTAAGAGAACACACATGCCAGCCTAGTTTACTATATTCAGCAACACTCTCAATTAACATAGATGGAGAAACCAAGATATTCCATGACAAAACCAAGTCTGCATAATATTTTTCCACAAATCCAGCCCTACAAACGATAATAGATGGAAAACTCCAACACAAGGAGAGAAACTATATCTTAGAAAAAGCAAGAAAGTAATCTCCTTGCAACAAACCGAAAAGAAGAAAGACACACAAACATAATTCCACTCTAACAATGAAAATGACAGGAAACAATCACTGATACTTATATCTCTTAACATTAATGCACTCAATTCCCCAATAAAAAGACACAGACTAACAGACTGGATATGTAAACAGGACACAGCATTTTGCTGCATACAAGAAACACACCTCAGTGACAAAGACATACACTACCTAAGAATAAGAGGCTGGGAAAATTTTTTCCAAGCAAATGGTCCAAAGAAACAAGCTGAAGTAAATATTCTAATTTCAAATAAAATCAACTTTCAACCAAAAGTTATCAAAAAGATTAGGAAGGAGACTTAATAATCATCAAAGAAAAAACCTACCAAGATGAACTAGCAATCATGAACATCTATGCTCCAAATGAAGGGGCAACCACATTCATAAAAGATATTTTACTAAAGCTCAAAACATACATTGCACCACACACAATAATAGTAGGAGACTTCAAAACCCCACGGTCATCAACAGACAGATCATGGAAACAGAAATTAAACAAAGACACAGTGAATCTAATGGAAATTATGAACCAAATGGATTTAACAGACATTTATAGAACATTTCATCCTTAAAATAAAAGAATATACCTTCTTCTCAGTACCTCATGTTACCTTCTCAAAAATTGACCATATAATTGGACACAAAACAGTCCTCAACAGATACAAGAAGATTGAAGTAACCTCATGCATTCTATAAGATCACCATGGACTAAGGCTGGTCCACAGTAACAAAAACAACAGAAAGCCCACGTACACATGGAAGCTGTGTCTACACAATGACAACTTGGGACAAGGAAGAAATAAAGAAATTAAAGACGATTTACAATTTAATGAAAATGAAGGTACAACATACCAACACTTACGGAAATCAATGAAAGCAGTGCTAAGAGGAAAACTCATAGCTCTGAGTGCCTCCAAAAAGAAATTGGAGAGAGCCTACACTAGCAGCTTGACAGCACACCTGAAAGCTATAGAAAAAAAGAAGCAAATACACCCAAAGGAGTAGATGGCAGGAAATAATCAAACTCAGAGCTGAGATCAACCAAATAGAAAAAAAAAACTATACAAAGAATCCACAAAAGCAGGAGCTGGTTCTTGGAAAAAAGTCAACTAGACAGATAAACCATTAGCCAGACTAAACAAGGATACAGAGACAATATTCAAATGAACAAAATCAAAAATGAAAAGGGAGACATAACAACAGAAACTGAGGAAACAAAAAATTATCAGATCCTACTACAAAAGCATGTATCAATACAACTGGAAAATCTGGAGGAAATGGACAGTTTTCTAGATAAATATCAGGTATCAAAGTTAAATCGGGATCAAAAAATCCACCTAAAACAGTCCCATAACTCATAAATAAATAGTAAATAAATCATTAAAAGTCTCCCAACCAAAACAAGTCCAGGACCAGATGGGTTCAGTGCAGAATTCTATCAGACCTTCATAGAATACCTAATACCAGTACTTTCCAAACTATTCCACAAAATAGAAACAGAAGGAACACTATCCAATTGGTTCTTTGAAGCCACAATTATGCTTATACCTAAACTACACAAAGGCCCAACAAAAAAAGTGAAATTCAGAATAATTTCCCTTATGAATATCGATGTAAAAATACTCAATAAAATTCTCACAAACAAAATCCAAGAACACATCGAAACAGTCATTCACCATGATCAAGTAGGCTTCATCTCAGGAATGGATGGATGGTTCAATATACAGAAATCCATCAATGTAACACTATATAAACAAAATCAAAGAAATATAAAATACATGATTATTTCATTAGATGCTGAGAAAGCATTTGACAAAATTCAACACCCCTTCATGATAAAATCTTAGATAGATCAGGATTCAAGGTCCATACCTAAACACAGGTATGCTTCATTTGCAACTAGAGATCAGCATGTAGAAGAATGCAAATCAATCCATTCTTATCACCCTGTACAAAGCTCAAGTCCAAGTAGATTAAAGACCTCCACATAAAACCAGATACACTCAAACTAATAGAAGAAAAAGTGGGGAAGATACTCGAACAAATGGGCACTGGGGAAATTTTCTTGAACAGAATATCAGTGGCTTATGCTGTAAGATCAAGAATCGACAAATGGGACCTCATAAAATTGCAAAGCTTCTGTAAGGCAAAGGACTCTGTCATTAGGACAAAATGGTAACCAACAGATTGGGAAAAGATCTTTACCAATCCTACATACCACAGAGGGCTAATATTTAATACATATAATGAAATCAAGAAGATTTCATTTTATTTTATTTGACTCCAGAGAGTCAAATAACCCTATTAAAAATGGAGTACAGAACTAAGCAAAGAATTCTCAGCTGAGGAATATTGAATGGCTGAGAAGCACCTAAAGAAATGTTCAACATCCTTAGTCATCAGGAAATGCAAATCAAAACAACCCTGAGATTCCACCTCACACCAGAGAGAATGGCTAAGATTAAAACTCAGGTGACAGCAGATGCTGGAGAGGATGTGGAGAATGAGGAACACTCCTCCATTGTTGGTGGGACTGCAAGCTGGTACAGCCACTCTGGAAATCAGTCTGGCAGTTCCTTAGCAAACTGAACATAGTACCTGAGGACCCAGCTATACCTCTCTTGGGCATATATCCAAAAGATGCTCCAGCATATAACAAGGACACGTGCTCCACTATGTTCATAGCAGCCTTATTTATAATAGCCAGAAGCTGGAAAGAACCCAGATGCCCTTCAACAGAGGAATGGATACAGAAAATGTGGTACATCCACACAATGGAATATTACTCAGCTATCAAAAACAATGACTTCATGAAATTCATAGGCAAATGGATGGAACTAGAAAATATCATCCTGAGTGAGGTAACCCAGTCACAAAACAACACACATGGTATGCACTCATTGGTAAGTGGATATTATCCCAAAAGCTTGGAATACCTAAGAAAAAATTCACAGATCTTAAGAAGTCCATGAAGAAGGAAGACTAAAATGTAGATGCTTCAGTCCTTCTTAGAAAGGAGAATAAAATACTCACGAGAGGAAATACAGGGACACAGCGTGGAGCAGGGACTGAAGTAAAGGTCATCCAGAGATTGCCCCACCTGGGGATCCATTCCATATGCAGGCACCAAACCCAGTCACTATTGTTGATGCCAAGAAGTGTTTGCTGACAGGAGCCATAATGGGTGACTCCTGAGAGGCTTTGACAGAGCCCTACTCACACAGATGAGGATGGTTGCAGATAACCATCGGACTGAACAAGGAACCCCAATGGAGGAGTTAGAGAAAAGACTGAAGGAGCTGAAGGGGTTTGCAACACCACAGGAAGAACATCAATATCAACCAATCAGACCCCACCAGAGCTCCCAGGGACCAAACCACCAACTAACGGGTACACATGGAGGGACCTATGACTCCAGCCACATATGTAGCAGAGGATGGCATTGTAATTGTGTAAACCTCCAAATGGACCAAATGCTTCAATGTCTGACATTAAATTACAAAATTATTTACTTCAAGAAAACATAAAAGTGTTTCAAGAAATTCGCCCAGAAAACAATGTTAAAAGTTGAGATCCATTACAAGAAGGAAAATGTGGCACTTGTTTTTTAAGTCTGGATTACCCTGTTTAATGAAACTGTTTCCAATCCTTATGTTTTTTCCTATGAATTAAATAATTGAGTAATTTTTATTGTGTATTTGTATTACATTTGTATTATATACTCATCTGTTAATGGCCACAACTATGCTGATTCTACTTCCTTAACATTGAGAATAGAACATCCGTCAACATGGACAAACACCTCTTGTGTAGTCTCCTAGTTCATAGGTTAGTGATACTTTTAGTTTTTTAGAAATTGCAGATTTCTCAAGTAGCTGCCCCAGTTTACACTCCCACCAACAATGAGTAAGGATTCCTCTTTTCCACACCTTTTCAGCATCTTCTTTGTGATGATATATATATGGATTTCTTTGCATAGTTTAAATGCTAACAGCTTGTCTGAAGTGAAGCTGGCAAAGATTCTCTCCCAATCTGTAGGTCATTGCTTCATTCTGGATCCCTTTGTACACAGAAGGCTCTTATTTCATTTAAGCACATTTGTGAATTCTTGAGTCTATTTTCTGTGCTATTAGGGTTCTGTTCTCAAATTCCTATCTATTAGTATTCCCTGTTACTGGTTCAGCCTTTCAGGTTTTAACTTAAGGTCCTTAATGCAGTTTAAACTTAGTATTGTTCAGGACGAGTGATAACAGACCTAATTCTATTCTTTGCAGGTAACCAGTTTTGCACAGAGTCCCTTTGGGGTCTTATTCAAAAAGTTGTGGTCTTTCAAGTCCTTCAATATTGTTTCATGAAATCAGGGACCCCATGATTTGGTGCATGAGTGTTTACAATGGATATGTCTTCATATGATAATTCTTCAAACTGAAGAATAGCATTAACAAGATAGTACTAAGCATTATCCTAGAGTTATTTCTTGACCAAAGTGGAGACTCTTAGCAAAGGTGTCCACTCTTCCTTCTCATTAGTATTGTTAACTAGCTAGTGTAGTGAGCACAGAAAACCACATGAGTGGCAGATAAAGGGGGAGGGTAGAAAAACCCGAGTCTGCTCAGTGACAAGCATTTACATCTGGGTTTATACAGTAAATAGAAGGGAATTTAATTGAAGTTAAATAGGAAAGGATATTAATTCAATCCATATGAAGAGAAAGGTGATATACATATACATACCTACAGAGGTATCGAGATCCACAGAAGGGAAGAATAAATGGAAATTGCTTAATTTTTAAAGTATGCATAGATGAATAAATATAGGCCTTTGATCTCAAAAACAAACAAGGAACAAAGGCAGGAGATGGGGAAGGAACCCTGTCTCAACAGACAATAGTAATTGTTTAAGATTGCCTTAACTGCTTAGTTGTTTTGACTGTCAAGGTGAGGTGGATTTAAGTTTGGTGGTATTAATATTGCTGGTCCTCTGGAGAGAGGCACAATGTAGCAGTCAAGAGAAACAAAGGCTGCTATTTTGAACCCATGGATTTCAGGTTACCAGACAAAGGACATACTGTTTTGCGAGAGAGGCTCTGTTTTTGTGTTAACAGGAAAGAAAAGGCTGTGGACCCCTTCCAAAGTGCTATGGACCAGATAGGATGGGGAAGACCCCTGAAGATATTGGCTACAGACAAGAAAGAAAAATTCAAGATGAGCAAACAGGACAGGTAACAGGATTTGCTGATTGTTCCACAAGGGAACAGGACGAAACTGTCTCAGACAAAAATATCTCTAGCCAAAACTTCAGTTAAAATTACCAATAAATCATGTTGGTTATGGAATCCTTAAGACTCATCACGCCCTATAAAGGATTTATCACAATTGGTTACTGATCAAATTAAGTCATAAAAAAGACAGTTCTTTAACCTGCTCAAACAAGGAGCAAAAAATTCATCCTTAACTGATCTGTGCACATTACAATCCATACAAATATATTTATAGTCATAAAAATTTGGTTGTAAGATTTATAGTGTAAGAATGAAACATAAGGATGAAGCTCTGGCAAGATTCATCCTCAGGGACACTGAAATGACCTGCTCTTCCAGCTCTGCCTGATTTCACCTTACCTGATGCTGCTGCCAGAGACTTGCCTCCACAATAGCTTCAGGAATACCTGGTGATTCCCCATGACCTCTATACATCCAGCCTTCCCGATGGATCCAGTCAGAGCTTCAGTCAAGCCCTGAACTTTCTAGGCATACAGAGACTGGATAACAAGTGCTAAAGCTAGCTTTCTTAAGTCTAAATAATTTTGCCAATTTCTCTTCCCTTTCCCACACCTTAAAAAAATTCACCTCCCCAATTCAGCACAAGGCAACAATGGAGAGTTGTCATTCTGATTCCTTGGGTTTGGGTTTCTGGTTTTGGTTATTTTATAAATTACAGATAGGTTATCATTTTAAGGCATAATTTGGAGATGGTCATAATTCATAGGGTCATAGGGAGGAAACTAAATAGAGAGCTTAGACTTAGGGACTTCTGTCTTGTCTTTCCTCTTCTCTATCATTTCTTATGAAAAGGGAAGAAAGAAAGGAAAAAAGGAAGATAGAGTAATATTATAAAAAAATTAGATAATGAAAATGGATTACTAAATTTATTCTTAAAACATTTTATAGCCATGATCTTATATTGGTAGAAATCTTTATACATTTTGATATAGAATTGATATTGTATTTTCTTACACTGGTACAGAATTTATATACTGTTACAGGGTTAAGGTTTTCATTAGCATAAATTTTTATATATTGATGCAAAGTTTAAAATTAGTATTGTTACTCTCAGATAGGCATCGTGCCTATGCAACTCATTTAAGAACACAAGGCTTAGCCGCAGTCCTTCTATAGCTGCCATTACAAACTGTTTAGGATGATTAAGTAATGCGAGTTATGGGCCAGATAATAAACTCATCGTCATATTAGATTCTTATTTAATTATAGTAAGGTGTTTCCAACATTATTCAAATGGAAATAGCTAAGAGTAGTCAAGGTTTAACAGTTCAGATATACTTTATATAGTTAGAGAGTCTTCCAAAGCATCAGAAATCCACAAATGTGGCATTTAAAAACATCTCATTACTAATAGATTTTTTTCGACTCAAAGGCACGTCTGCTCCTGATCCGTACCCCCATCCCACTTCAAAGAAGATACTGAGTATCAGTACCTCATATGGAGTTGCTACAATTGTGGCAAGGTAGCCACTGGGCAAGAGTTTCCCTAATTCATCTGCAGACAAAAAATACTGTTTAGGAAAGAACACACGATGTGGGATAGTCAACAGCTTAGCTCTGCCAAGACAAGACAAGATAGTCCTTCATAATTTCTGCTTCACTTAAGATTTGTCAAATGGTTCTGGGCCAGAAGGCAAAGACAGATGTTCCAACATTATAAGTAATATGGGGACTGTCCAGGCAGCCAGCTGTCTCTACAAATTGTTTAAGATTTTGAAGCTATATTTTTGGGCTTCCTACATATTCAGGTAATATTTAATTTATTCTCAGATCTCTGGTGGGATTGAAGACTAGTTATAGTCTCATAATCAAACTTATGTTGTTTATCATTAAGGAAGATTATCTAATTTGAAAGGATGGTTTTCAGATGGTAGTACAAGTTAAAATCAACAATCCACATACAGAATTGCAAACTCTAAGTTAGGATAGATGATAGAATAATTTATCTAAACTGCCAAATATGGTAGACTGGATGTTAGAGGCACATATCATATTTACAATTTGCATAATTGTTATAATTATGTTCAACGTTTATCTGAGAGAAAAGAGCCTTTTTAAATGGACAAAAGGGGGAATGTAGTGGGTTTAGCTGAATGCTACTTATATAATGTTAATTTGGGTCCCCAAAATTGTTTGTGTGACAATGAGAATCTACACGTCAGCATGTAAGACACTGGGGTGCCCTGTCCCACGTTCTGATTGGTAAATAACGTTGCCAGCAGCCAAGGGCTGGGAAGGGCAGACAGGGGTGGGATGTTTAGGATTCCTGGGTTAGGGACAGAGAGGAAAGAGGAAGGGGAAGGAGATCCGCCATGTCATAAGAAGGCGAGGAAAGATGCTCTGCTTGAGAAGCTGTGGGACAGAAAGCATAACTGCCATTATGTACAACCAGGGAAGAGGGGCCCCAAGAGAGCAGCAAAGACAGAATATAGATCTAACTGGGAATATTGGAGGGAGGTGGGCTAGTCATGTGGAGTTTAGGAAGTGGCCCAGCCATTGAGCTATTCTAGGCATATCAAAATATAAAGGCTCTGTGTGTGTTGTGTGTGTGTGTGTGTGTGTGTGTGTGTGTGTGTGTATGTGTGTATGTGTGTGTGTCTGTGTGTCTGTGTGTGTATGTGTGTATGTGTGTGTGTCTGTGTGTGTCTGTGTGTGTATGTGTGTGTGTCTGTATGTGTGTATGTCTGTGTGTGTGTCTGTGTATGTGTGTCTGTGTATGTGTGTATGTGTGTGTGTCTGTGTGTGTCTGTGTGTGTGTCTGTGTGTGTGTGTCTGTGTGTGTGTGTGTCTGTGTGTCTGTGTCTGTGTGTGTCTTTCATTTAGGAACCCAGAACACTGGGGCCGGTAGTGAGGAATGCACCACAACTACTGGATCAATTTAAATATTTAATTGGGTTCAACTACACAAGCACATACATGCCACAATCAAATGAAATGCTTGCTGATGTGAAAGAAAAGAGAAAATCATTATTGAGGGCATATTCAGCACAAATATAATAGGTATAAGACTTTCTCTCTCTTCAATATGAATACATGATAAAAATAAACTATCTTTCTCCTTTACAAGATAGTAAAGGGAATGTAAGTTAGAAAAGATCAAAAACAGAATTACTTCCTCTTCTGGGCAAAGATTATAAATGCACTGTGTACAACTGAAAACCATTCACCCATGGCACATGCTTGTGAGGATGGACTCCTAACACATTTGGTATTTTAAAACCAGTCAGTTCATACTGTTCATTATAGTTTATATAATTATTTCATTGTTACTGAATTTTCATTTTCCTGATTTACAACTAGATTAAAACACTTTTTCCTATTTCTCTTCTGTAATGTGCCTGTTAATGTCTTTAACCCATTTTCTATTGGTTGTCCTTTACTTGTTAACATGTAATTCTTTACATTCTGAGGACATTAATTCTGTCATTAAGGCCTCTAATAGCCAACTCTTCTTAGTCTACACTGAAACTGAGAAGGTGTGTACTTAGAAATAAAATATTTCTCTCAAGTATCCCTTGGTTTGTTGAGAATCAGACATGAAAGTTCTTGGTGAAAAGAAACAAATTTCATGCCCCACAAACATGAGCTGTCACTTAGCGTTCATAACAAAGCAAAAAAGGTCACTCTGTCTGAATGCTGGCAGAACTAATAAGAACAGTCCCAGATATATAGGATGTAAGTGTGTGCTCTTTCTATGGCTCACAATACCACCCCTTTCCTTTTAAAACTTCTGGGTACCTTATTTTTATTCTGGATATCTTGTGCTTGTCCAGGCACTGAACTGAGTTTGCAGGGTTATGCTGTTGTTACACTAGTGCAGACCTGAGTAACACCTTCTGGTTTTTAAATTCAATCTAAGAGCATTATTCCTAAACTGTCAGCCTCAATAATATTTATCAAAACATCTATAAATCCAACAAGAAATCAATAGTATGGATTACAGTGCAGTCATACAATGGGGTGTTAATTACTATTCTTCAAGGCTGAAAAAGCTGATATATGCAAAACTATTTGTTTTGAAAACAATGTTTACAAAGGAATATATTCATATTCTATAGTCATATTAAAAGTTCTACTTTTCCTTCAGATATGGAAAGCTATCACTAATATAACTCATGTTATTATATATATGAGCTGCTAAACCAAAGAAGTTGTCCTTTTGCTGAACTATCAGACAGCTGAGGGCAGAGCGACTGAGGATCTGAAGTCCAAGGCTGAGTCCTCTAAAGAGTGTGAGAACTGGAACACTATCTCACTTATGGTAGCTAGTGGGAAAGAGAGAAACCAAGAGCTGCACACATGGAAGTGAACACTCAGACACAAGCAGTGAACTGACAACTGATATGGGCCGGTGTGATAATACAGAATCCTAAGAAGTCAAGAGCACAGTTGGACTCAGTGTCCCAGATATCTAACAGGTCTCATTGGAAAACCTGGGGTATGTGACAGGACGGAAAGGATCATTTCCCAAGTAGTATAGCCTCAGAAAACGGGAGCTTTTACCACTATGGAAAATAAATAACACCTGAGTAGGATCGAGCTCCCACAAAACCAGTCTTCACGATAGACAGAACTATAGCAAATACTATTGTAGGAACTGAGGACCAACTGCAGGTAGGAAAAGAGGGTCCAATTAAGACTGTACTCCAAGTGGATGGGAAAGAAACAGTGCTGGGCCCACCTTTACAATGGGCCAACACTGTTACAAACCTCTTATTACTGAGTGGGGACAAGAAACCTCTCACAACAGAACTGCCTCTGACCTAGGAGAGAGATGGGGGTGGACTGGGAAAAAATAAAATGGATGCGAGGGTAGAAATAGATCTCATAAATATGAAATAAATAGTGTATTTATTTTTAAAGTATGTATGTACAGGTCAAGAAAAGGGAATGGGAAAGAAGAGATTTTGAGAGGCAGATGAGGTAACAGAGTAGATATGGCCTGAAAGCAGAACCAGGACTATTGGTGAAGGAGAAAGGGGAATCAGCAGAGTAGGTTCAAGGAAAGCAGGAGGACAATAAGGAGGTGCTGTCTGTCTTCTGATGCTAACTCCGCTTCTTCATGAAGGGACGCTCCCTGCAAGCAGCGCCTGTCTGCTCAGGGGACCTCAGTGAACCTTCTCCCTGTTCTGGCTGCTCTATCGAGGTCAGAGCCTGTGATTAGGCATTGGAGGGAAAAGGTGGGAACTGAAGGCTTGAGAGTGGGTGCAGGTAGAGAGGCAGAAGAGCATGAGAAGGAGACACAAGAAGGAGAGGGGGCTAAAAAAGAGGAGGAAGCCATGATGGACCAGAACCTCAAGTAACAAAGAGGTCTTACAGATGAGGAATAAATTAGTATAGTGTAATATCTGCCCAATCTAGGCTTATAGCTTATAATTATAACAACTGGATTATATGTTTTTTATATGGACTTATCAGGGTTGGAAATCCCAGTAGCAGAGAGGAGGATGTAAAAACATTATGAAAATGCTTAATAAAATCCATTTCTTTAAATACTAACTTTTAAAAAAATTGAAAATAAAAACTTAATATAAGAAAAAGTATATATAAATTCTTAAAAATGTATTTCCACATTTAAATTTTCTTTACATATCTCTTTCATTCATTTCTTATTAAAAATATCTGAGCGCTTACTACTTTCAGAAAGCACTGTGGAGACAGTCTTTGATGGCCCTGCGGACTCCGGATCCACACTGCTCCACCTGTTTCTGTGGGACAGGTCTCTGACATCCCACAATGTCTCATCATTGTCACTAGAAGAAAAACACATAACTTGTACATTTAGAGAAGAATCTCTAATAACCTCATTGCTCAACAGAGAGCCACCTTCATTCCATTCCAGCCGAGTATGGCTACTCTTGCCATGTGTAACCTGCTCCCTCCCAGGGAACTCTAAACTTAACACCTGATCATCTGCCCTCCTGCGCTGGACTTGAAAACCTGGGACCAGTGCACCTATCCATCCTGTCCTCCCTGAGCTGGGACAACAAGTAAGGGCACAGCTGGGACTCTCAGAGCAAGCTAGAAGCCACCGCTCTGTCCTCAGACAGCCGCCATCACCGTCCCTGAGCTCACTGCAGCCATCCCTCATGTAGTCGGGTAGAATTACCTTCCTTCCTCCTAGAAGGTGCAAACCAGAACTTAAGGTTAACTTTTGTTCAGAGTATATTAACCTTCCTCATCACTCTGTATCTGCTTCCTGTTCGGAATTAATCCAACTCTGATTTGTCTGTTTTCCAATAACTCATTATCTACATTTTCTTCCATATCCTAAAGTATTCGATTCTCCATCTGTCGAGCTAACAAGTGTTAACAAGTTTTTAAGTGACTATACTCGTTTCCTGTTCCCTCCCCGACCTCTCACTACTGAGTTAACTGTCTGTGCACTTGGCTCCTACACTTTCGTTTGCAGTCTCACTTAGCAAATCTTCCTCGTTTCACATCTGGACTTAATTCTCAATGTCTAGAAAAGTTCTTCCTAAAATGAACTATGGTTATAAGGCCACACAGAAAAGACCCTTGGCTGCACCAAACGGTATGATAGCTGCCTACTTTCACCATCGTTCCAGTGATCTTTGACTTGTACTTCATGCTTTAGCCATGTCTTTTCTTTGGTTCTGAAGGCCATTTTCATTATTTACGATCCCCTCCTCATCTTTGGAGCCATTGTAAACATATGATCGATGTGCATTCCTACCTTTCTAAACCATCCTCCTTTCTCCTTCAGTAACTTTCAAGGTAGGGGTTGGCATAAAGTATAGGACAGAGGACAGGCAGACTGTCAGAGGAATGGACTGCAAATATAACTGCTTCATTTTAATTTTAATAGACAAAAATATAAAGGCTTAGAGCCACACATCCTGAGTTCCTTCACTCCAGCCAACACTAGATCTTTAGTTTTAAATCTCTTCTTCTCCAGCTTTCTGTTATCCCAACCCACACACATCATTTCATTCTTGACACAACTCTTGCCATTAGTAAGATATCTTCACAAGCCCTTACTTTTCTCAAACATCTCTCACATCTGAAATTTTCTCCCCTCTTTTTACCTGCTAGGTTTCTATTTACTTAAATTCTAAATCCAGAATTATATCTTTTTCCAAAAGGCTTACGAGGGGCTGGAGAGATGGCAGTTAAAAGTGCTTAGTGCTCTTGTAGAAGACCTAAGTTTGCTTCCTAGTACTCACACCCACCTCCAATTCCAACCTCAGAGGATCTGACACCTGTGATCACCATGGACCTGCACACCTAAGGACAGATACACATGCACACATGCACAGATACTCATAATTAAAAATGAAATCTTTTAAAGTTTTTTAAGTTTGTGAAAAACTTTTCTGTAAATAGTTATAAACTTTCTATAGCATAGTCTTTGCATTTTGACTATATAATATTCACTGTGAAACCATGTCTTTTTATGTCTGTTTGCCTAATTAAACTAAGATCTGAATGGCAATGGTATATATAGGCTCACCAGACAATGTGGCCTCAAAATACCTTGGAATCACTATTATATTTTTGTTCCTTTAATGCACTTGTGAATGTGATACACATACATTTTACACAGACACACATGTAAAAATATTTACATTGTTTTAGAGTAGTATTTTAATGAATATAGCCAATGTTATTAGTAAATCTCTCTAGAAATACACCCTAGTCAAACAGGTTTTGATTTAATATACAATACCTAAAATTAGACATTTGACAAGAAAGTTTTAGAAAACTCCTGTCCTTTTGTTTTTCTTCAGACACAGTACTAAGAATTTACCATTCTACTGGTACCATTAATTAAAAATAAAATTTTTATCTATTTAATAAAAACAGATAAACAGTTTAAGGAATCTAAATGTGCACTGAGCTTTATGTTACTTCTAAAACACTGTCTCCTTCCAGAGCTCTACACACATTTACACAAAAGTTTGGTATCTACTGAGATAATAAAGATAGTACATCTTTTGAGAAATTATTTTTCTTATTAATATCCTATCCTAAGAAAGATAAATAATGTTTAGAAAGAATTGCATCATGAAAAAACAATCAGATATTGAGGTTCTTTAGCACCACGTCCATTTAGAGGAGCAGGCATGTGCAGAGGCCAAACAGAGAGCACTGGGTAAATACGGTGTTTACCTTTCTACAGGCTCTGGAAAAACAAGGTCATACTTATTCGAGAATGACATATGGTGGGAGGTTTTTACACTCTCTGAATTCACTTTATTCCCAAAAACCTATAGACATGAGAAAGAAAACAAATTATAGGCACAATTTTAGGAAAATATAGTTAAAAGAAATATGATTGGTACAGTACAATCGTATGAGTAATAAAATTTTTAATGATAAAAAGACACTTGAAATGTACAGACTTAGCAAATATTCCCCGATTTTTCAAAATAGAGTATAGAGTTCTATGTAAATACAACTAATAAACTTGAAACAGTCAAGTTATCTAAAGCCAATAAAAATTGGCTGTTTGGAAAATGTTGCTTATTACTACGAGCTAAAAAGAAATTTCTGTGAGTGCTTATGACATCCTACTTGCTGTGAGTATAAAGTTGTTCTTAGCACACGTTTATCTTTACTTTAGGACGTCTGCCATCTACATGCAGTAATTTTACAGGTGTCTTCGCTATGAGATCTTGCACCGCTAAGGGAAGACGGCCGCTCTTCTTTCAGTGACTGACAACATTCTGTATTGTACCTGCCTCACTGGCAGACAACACTGAATTTAATTAATTACAGGATAAAAGTCACATAAAGACACTTTTCAAATCACACTTCAAAATCAATACAACTTCATTTTTAAAGAGGCAAATTATTCTAGCAGCTGTAGGATGGCTCAGGGCTTACGAACAACTGTTGTTCTTTCAAACGACCCAGGTTCAGCTCCCAGCACCCATCTGGCAGCTCACAACCATCTATAACTCTAGTTTGATTCTAGGGGATTAAATACTATCTTAAATATTAAAAATTAAATATCATCCATGGATACAAGGCACGCACATGGATAACGATAGATAGATAGATAGATAGATAGATAGATAGATAGATAGATAGATAGATAGATAGATCGATCTCTGAGATATGTATATGTAGGCAAAATACATACATAAAATAAATAAATCTCTAAAAATGTTTTGAAAATTTCACAATCAAAATCCAGTTAAGTATTCAGCAACTCTTCTACATGGATACAATTCAAACTGAAGGCTCTATCAGGTCTCTGGCTGTGAACTGAGCTTAGCTAACAATCAATAAGAAGAAGAGAAACACAATCTATATCAAGACAGCGGGCCTTTTGGAGATTGCTCAAAGAATCAAAGTAACAACAAAATGAAGAAAAGGTTAGGTAATTTTTTTTCTGAGGAGCCTAAGTTTTTCACTCTATACCCGTGCTAGATAAAGTGAACACAGTTATATTAGGAGCAAGGTCTTTTCTCTGCTATGGAAGAGCCATATAGTCACGGCCCAATTACTTCACCTTCCTAGGCCTCAGTTTCTTCACAGCTAAAAATGAGAAACAGACAAAAATTTAACCATTTTCCAGTTCAAATTTACAAGTCTATAAATAACACAATTCCTAAGCGACATCATACTCAAAAGGAAAGCAAGTAGTTTCAGTATCGAGCTGTCTTATGAAATACAAGTAAATTCTGGTAAAGCGAGTTAATCTCCCCTTACATACTCCAGCAGCCATCCAGGAATGCTCTGAGATACGACTTAGAAGCGGAAAACATATCAAAACTTTTCCTACAATGCCGTAAATCTTGACAAAATAAACAAAAACTGAATCATAAAATGTATTCCAATTTATAAAGGAACCAAGTTGAACATGGTGGTACATGCTTACAATTCTAGGATGTAGGAGAGGGAGGCAGGAGAATCATGAGTTCAGAGTCAGCCTATGCTAATAAGGAGACACTGTTTTAAAATAAAATATACACGGGAACCAAATAAGGTTACATAAAGCTAATTTCAAATCATCAGAACTACTCTGTATGTGTGGCTAACAATGATCCCAGAAATCACAGCTACTGGATGAGGACTCCAGTGCCAGGCCTGGGCTGTTTCCCACAGGTTGTTACTCAGAGGCATTCCTAAACCCAAAGCAGCACAGGCGAGTGCTGCTGTGGTCGGTTGCTCACTACAACGCGATGACGTTAATCCTCCTGCTGAAGACCGTTTGTACTGCACACAGAAACCCAGCTCTGACTGAGATGGGGGCTGCCTGCTGGCTTGTGCTCACAGGGCTGAGCAAGTGTGAAGGGTGGATGTGGGAGATGCCATCAGTAATCCTGCTGGGCCACAGACACTGCAGGCTATACTTCTGACTCGTCAGCAAAGACTGTCTGTCCACAGGTACAACAGTGGCATGTCTGTCCTGGGGGTAGCTAACTACCTGATTAGAACTAAGGCCTATTCCACGGGAGCAAATCATATTTCATAAATATGGTCAAAAGCCTTAGGCTGGAAATGTCCTAGATCCTAGTAGGGAAGCTACAGCTACTGTTTGGATTAATGTATACAATGTGTTCATCAAATTACCTTCTCACTAACTCTTCATTCCCGTATATTAGCTTATCCCTATATACTGCTGTGCTTGGTCAAGGAAGCTTCGTTCTGTAATAGGCAGTAAAAACACCAGAGACTCCCAATAGACTGACGTGTTAAAAGCAAGTTACTGTTGGATAAACATGAATGGAGATTTCTATCACGGTGTGGCTTGGGGAACACAGGCATAGACAGGCATCAAGAATACAAGAGCTAGAAAATACAGCAATGTAGAACGCTGCCCCTGGGCATGACTCAGGCATGGCACCCTTCAACTCAGCATCCAGGCCAATCTGCACAGACAGGAAATTCCACGTCTGTATGCACTGAACCTGTGGAATGGTTATTAGTGACTACTTTTACATATGTCTATAAAGAAAAAGAGCATGTGGGGCAGAGGAAAATACAAACATACACTTTGGAGGGGAAAAAAAGCACCAGTAAACATGACGCTGCCCCACAGAATGGAGAAGAGAGACTAACTGCTGAGGAGACCAGAGCTGTTCAGGAGATACCCAGTCTGCCCTGAAACAAAGAGAACGGGGCCTCGGAAACATCCCGTCCAGCTAAGCTTCCAACTAGGGAAAAAAGGCCTAGGGATAGGACATGATCAAAATACAGTCTATGAGTGCATGAAAATGACATAATGAACCCATTACTCTCTATAGTTAAGATGTGCTAATAAAAAGAAAGCTCCTGGAGACATTCTGTGAGGTTGCTCGCTTTCAAATCATCTTTATTGAAGAAAACAATCATTCTGAGGACTAACGGTCATTCATGACCCTAAGCTAGAGATTCCAAGCCAGTTGTGGTGATGACCTTGACATGTCTACCACACATATAACAGAAGTGTAGACAAGACTCCAGGAGACTACAGTCAAGCTACATCACCGCTAGCAGCTCTCTTGCCAGTCTTAGAGACAGTTCGTCAGGGAGCTGAGAAGAGCAGCACTTGCTCAGGGACAGACTTTCTTGTTGTACCCTCTAGGAAATGGAAGTGGTTGGAGCAGCAGCATCTAAGTCCCCAAGCTCCAGCTGACTGGAGAAGGGGAAAAGAAAAGGCACCTGGGCATGCTACAGACATGGATCCCAGCTGAGGGAGGGGGTTATATGAGAAACACAAGCCTCAGCTCTCCTTCAAGGCCCTGCACAAAGCACCTACAAGCTTAAATAATACTTCCCATCTTGACTGTATCCCTGAGCAGCTTCTAAAAGATGGTGTATGCTAAGGATTACTTACAAGCTTGCCTTTCCATAATTTGAAGACATTGTACCATATGGTTTTTATCAATAAAAAACATCATCAATATATCTAAGTGTTCTTCACACTTCATGAGATTTTTTATTTTGTACCTGTCAGTAACACAAAATAGCATGAATGTCAAAACAAGTAAAATTTCTAGAGTAGCAATGAAAGAAGTTTCCTTTAGATTGGCAAAAACAAGACCCTCCAATCTTTTCAATTCCTATTTTGGTCATTTGTATTATCAGAAGTATTCTTGTTAAATCAGAAGTAACTGTAGTAAGAAAAGTAAATATATACTTATCTTCCTGGTCTAAGAACTACCAGCAGCAGTTAGCAGAAAGCCCGCCCCTTTGGTTTACCGGTTTTGTAGGTGTCTTTTGCTGACTTGATGAAGGCAAAGACTTCTGGAGATTCAGGTCATCTGAGTCACCCTCATGTTCATCATTATCTCTTCCTGAGCAAAAAGAAACAAAGACTTGATCAAATGAGAAGCACTAAGGGAAACTGAAGTCCGAGTGAGAAGTCAAGCTAGTGAAAGTTTCTCACCTACTTTTCAAATCATCTGTGTTTTTCTCATATGTTAATTTCTTCCCTCTGCCTTGAAAAGTCAACATCAAAGAGTATTTTGTTTCCTAACATTATACTTATGAAGCTGATTTCTAAGCAATTCCGTTTTTTTCTTATTGCCATATTTTTAATACAATATTCTTCAGGGAAATTTTAAGTAACAGCCTACAGAACCTACATATTGAGAGCTATAAAAGAAAATTATTCTGTATTGCAGAGTCCATGCAGCAGGAGGATATCTGTGAGTTATGGCTAGCCTGTTCTACACAGTGAGTTCCAGGACAGTCAGGGATACATTCTAGAGAGACAATATCCCAAAAAGATTGAGCTAAAACAAATACAGCAAAATAACCCTAGACATCTGAGAAATAAAAATAATAAGAAACCCAGAGCAGCAATTTTACATCAAATTAATAACATTTATTTTTGCCATGATTCCACAACTGCTGGTGGGTTTTATAGTTTAAGAGCATACTGCTGGTATTCTGGAAAATGATACAGCAATAGAAAAACATCCAGACACCCTATGTCAAGCTTGCCGACCCTGTGTACTTACAATAAAAGCTATAATTACCAATATGTAGTCCATAGCTTGTCTATACTAAAAGGGGAAAGCTGAGAATAATTCATCTGCTAAGTAAATCACCAAGAGAAAGGGAGGGGCCACCTGGTCTGTCTGAGCACAAAAGGGGACCTGAAGGAGAGCTTGGCTTGCCCCTCTAAGGCAATAATTACAAGGGATCCTGAAAAGACCAAGCAATCTTAAGCAAGAAGAAAAAGCTAAATCCATCACACTTCCTGATTTCAAAGGACTTTACAGAGCTATAGATAGCTATTACAATCAAAATAGTATGCTATCAGCATAAAAACATACACACAGGCTAACAGAACAAAGTCTACAGCACAGAAATAAATCCACATTTTGACTGTCAACTGATATTTCTCAAGGGGGACAAGAATAAACAAAAAAGAAAAAGGTAGTCTCTCGTGCCCGGCACGGTGCACCTAGACAATCACTCATGGATACAGAGGCAAAGACTGGAAGAGAAGCTCCTACTGCCATTTTCCTGAACTAATACAATTTCTAACTTCTGAATATGACTCCTATGCCCACAGGTAAGTGTAGCTCTTACCCCTCACCAAAGAAGCTTCTTTTTGCAGCAGATTAAAGCTACTACAGAGACCAGCATTTGGTCATTTGGTCATAATGCTGAGGATAAGTGAGTTCAGGTTGCCGAACTGCAGTTTGTCCAATACAACCATACACACACCTAAGGCGCAGAGAACATTGTGAAAGAGGAAGGTGAAAGACAGCAAGAGGCAGATAATCAGGATAGCTCATGCTAGATGGTGTCTCTAGATATGAAAGACAGGTCGCTATAGTTGCATCCATGAAATCTCAACATTGATGCCTAAATGAAACTGGTGTCGTGACGGCCTCAGCCTTAGATGAAGAACAATACTGTCACTGAGAAGGAGAAACAGTCTTCTCCAGAGACGAGCTCTCTGACAGATTACCTAACCCCAAGTGGCCATCCCTAAATACATGGACATAAAAATAAGACTAAATGGGCTCAGTAGGTTGGTTGGTATAACCTAAAGGTTTTTGTCAACCAGATACAAGCTGGAACTATATGGAAAGAACTCCAATTGAAAAAACAGTGACTACTAGGTTGGCCTGGAGGTGAGCCTACGGGAATTTTTTATTAGTGATTGATGTGGGTGGTGCTAGCCTGGGCTGGTGGTCCTGACTTCTGTAAAAGATCAGACTGAGCAAGCCACGAGGAGCCAGTAAGCAGTACCCCTTCAAGGCCTGTGCATCAGCTCCTACCTCCAGGTTCCTGCCCTGCATGAGTTTCTGACTTCTTTTGATGACTGACTGTGATGTGGAAGTGTAAGGTGAACAAACCCGTTCCTTCCAACGTTGATTTGATCACGGTTTTATCACAGCACTAGTAACACCAACAAAAACAGTGCTGATGGTACTTTACCACAGCAACAGAAGCCATGAGACGTGTGTGTGTGTGTGTGTGTGTGTGTGTGTGTGTGTGTGTGTGTGTGTGTGTAGGAAAGGTAGGGGTGGAAATTATAGTGCTCATGAATGAAATTCTAAAAAAGAAGAATAATCAACATTTTTTTAAAAAGTTAATCACTTTCATAAGTGATATTAGAGAAACCGGGATCCATATTCAGAAAAATAACATTGTATCCCTAACCTAAATTAAAAACAAATTGTCAAAATTTATAAATATAAATTTATATTATCTTAAAATATAAGACCAAGACTATAAAACCACTACTGCGAGAAATTCTTGGAACTTGTTTGAGTAATGGGTTTTTAATATGACACTGAAAGTAAAAGTAACAGAGGCAAAAATAAGCAAGCATCAAATTAAAGTTCCTGTAAAGCAAAAGAAACGAGAGAGAGGAAACCTAGAGGAGGAGGGGATTTCTCTGATAAGGGCTAGTAGGAAAATCAAAGTCAGAAGCACCAAGAGTGTGACCACGCACCGGTTAAGACTGCTACTACCAAAAAGACGGAAGAGAGCAGGTGCTGGCAAGGGTGCTAGAAAGCCTTCGCCATGTGCTGTTATTGGTAGGGGTACAGATAGGAAAACACCGTTATAGAAACAGTATGGTGTTTCTATGCAAAACTTAGAACTATCAGAAAGTCCTGAAATCCCACTGGTAGGTATGTTGTACTCAAGATGAGTGAACTGAATATCTTAAAAGGACACATGCACCCCTGACCCCTGCAGCAAGACTCTCAGGAGCCAAGATGCGGAACCTACCTACCTGCCTGTCAAAAAAATAGATAAATAAAATACTGTAAACATCAATATCATGCAACAGTCATCATAAAAGGAGAAAAGTGTACCATTTACAACATGAATAAACCTAGAGGACATTATGCTAAGTAAAATAAGCCAGCTACAGAAAGCCAAAACTGCAGTATCTCAATTATATAGAATACAAAACCACATGCATAGCAGCAGACTGTAGAATGGCAATTACCAGAGGCAAGAAGGGTGTTGTTGGTAAAGGAATACAAAGTATTGCTTACATAATGAATATATCCTGAAGGTCAATGCAAGACACTATGTCCATAGCTAGTCATGCTGTCCTTGTAACTGGAGATGAGCTACAAGTGCGACCATTCTTACTACACACCAAAACCAAGCCTACTCATATCAAGTCCTGGATAGGTTCATTAGCTTCATTGTAATGCTCGTCTCACAATGAACAACAACGCAGGAGAGGGACCCCCAACCCAGAATCGATGGATAGTGTGGACAAAGACGGTAGGAGAGGAAATAGGAGTTGAATCCAGGAAGAATAAAAGAGGAATTCTAAAAGCAATGGCCAAAGATGGTAATGGTACCACAAGAGCATAATCCTAGCACTTGGAGGCTGACCAAGAGAACTGACAATTACAGGCCACTGCAGAGTGAGTTTGAGGCTGACCTAAGCTAAATAGAAGACCCTACCTCATAAAAACTAAACCAGGGAAGGAAAAGAGAAGGAAAGGGGGAAGACAGAAAGAGGAGGGCAAGCTACTGACTGGCGCTACAGAATGACAGCAGGGCCAGCTGAGAGATGGGTGGCATCTGTACTGTGAACCAAGTCTTTAGAAACGTGTATACCCTGAGTTCATATCTAAGAAAAAAACCAAAAAACAAATAACAGCGGCTTAACAAGAAAGTTAGCGGTTTCATTATCTTCTTTGTGGTTTCATGGGGAGTGTGGTTTTCACAAATTCTGTATAATAAGCATGGTTTATGATAAGCAAAAAATGTTATTTGAAAGGGATGAAGTCAGACTTGAATGTACTCCTTAGTGCTGTGCATATGACGGCTTTTTAGATGGCCATTCTAGAGTCAGAACTGGTCTCTACAGGCTAACAAAGCCACAGGCAGCCTCTGCTCATGGCTACAGCATGAGAGGCACAGCTCCAGTTGCTCCTATCCCCAAGGCCCTCTAGGTGAAGAAGTCATGAAAACTTACCATGTTTTTGTCTAACATTCCCGGGTGAAGACATGTTGTCCCCATAGCCGGAATGAGATGGGCAAAAAGCTTCTGCAGATACGGAGCCTTAGTTCCTGGAGTCAGGCAGGTCTATTTAGTATCCAGGGGCCAGCATACAATCGGAGCGCTCCTAACCCAGTACATGAAGCATACAAAGAGTTTTCTGTTAGACAACTGGGATTCTCACATTTTAACTAATAAATCAGTCACTGTCACTGAAAGGGCACTCAATTCTTTAAATGCCTTACCTATGTCATTCAATACAGAATTAAAAAGAATTAGGTACAAAGCCTATGGTTGAGCCATTCCTGTTCCTCCAATCTACAAAGAATCCTCACATGGATACTTTTTATTTTCTAATCATTGCCATAATTGCCCCCAAAAGATCCTGTTCCTTTCTATCAGTTTCTTTCTATTGGCAACACACACACACACACACACACACACACACACACACACACACACACGCACGCACGTTTGCTCATGCACACACACGCATGTACACATTTTTTTCTATAACCAAGATTTTGTGAGTTTCCATGAAACTCACTATGTAACCTTGAACTTAAAATAAAGCCCCTGCCTCAGCATCTCAAATTCTGGGAATTTAAACATGGAGATACTTTTTTTATTAGCTGTCCAAAAATGAATTAATATGAAATTAAAGTGACTATCTCAATACAAAGCATTTTAAAAGATGCTAATAAAACTTACTTACAATTTGAAATGAGGCAAAAAGACAGATGGACTGTTCTTCCAGTGCCTTGTGATGACAACCTACTCCAACGACTATTACGTGGGAAAACTATAACCTGTTCAGATGTTTACTACTAAGACCGCTAGATTTATTGAACTTGTATAGTAACCTGCACACTTTTGTTCAGCAATAATACAAATACTTTTTTTTTCTTTTCTTTTTTTCGGAGCTGGGGACCGAACCCAGGGCCTTGCACTTGCTAGGCAAGCGCTCTACCACTGAGCTAAATCCCCAACCCCGGGAATACAAATACTTTTGATAAAAAGATAGCACCAAGGACCAGAATTCAGAGCTGTGTCAATCATTAACCAGTGCTCTACATGTAACTCACACTTACTATAACCTTAGGAGGAGCACCAAGGAGCCCTGAGGAGCCCTGAGGAGCACCGAGGAGCCCTGAGGAGCACCGAAGAGCACCAAGGAGCCTTGAGGAGCACCGAGGAGCCCTGAGGAGCACCAAGGAGCCCTGAGGAGCACTGAGGAGCACCGAGGAGCACCGAGGAGCTCTCCCAGAGGCAGAGCTGAAATGCTAAGCTGTGTGCTAAGATCCCTGATAATTACAATCCCCCATCCTCCAACTGCATAGTTAAAAATACTAATACAGTTCATTTTTTAATTAAAGCCAAAATTAATTTCCCTTGGAATCTTGTCAGTTAAGATCTAACTATTCCTTGATAAATAGAAACTTAATTTCTTATTTAACACCAGGGTTTAAATATGCTATACCTCATACATGAGAGCCCATCAAGTAAATGTGTGAAAAACTCAAATTCAATGATTTGTTCTCTTTATGTAAATATACATAAACTGGATCTCCCTAGATCACAAATAAGTAGGGTGAAATCTTTACTAATCAATACCCAATAATCACCACTTCCAATCTACAAAAGTCAAAACTGCATTTAAGCAATGTTTTATGCCTTTTAAAAATTGTTTCTAGCATGGCTGGGAGGTTTTTATAAAACCTTTCTATAAAAGATAACCAATATTGAAAGTGACAATTAAGTTACCATTGATCATTTCATTCAAAAAAGCACACCCACTTCTGAGATGCTTTTGCCAAACTCCAGTGCAGTGAGTCAGAGATAATCCTGTAGAAAAACAAAAGGGAGACTGGATGAACAGACAACAATTAATAATGAGTTGATGAAGATTTAGTTCTATGTTGAGCTGCAGGACAGGAATAGAATGAGGCCTTGCAACTCACCACTGCAGAGATCAGGCTATGCCTATTCCTAAGTTACTCCATACTGTCTAAAACAGTAAAAAACTGTATAGAACAGGCTGTGACATCCCCTAAGAGATTTCATTCTACAATCAGCTTTTGACTTCATGCTGCTAAGTGCATTGAAAGTAATACACCCTTGAGGAGAACGAGAAGGTAAACTATTCCTAACAGAGGTTACTATCTTCATTTCTGCTGGCTACTATGTGTGTCTGATTTGAAAGTTACTTTGTTTTTTCTCTCAGTCAGGCTTCCACACTTCTGCTGATGCTGGGCCTGAAGTGATGCTGTTTGCCTATCTCTCTGCTGCTTCTCTTTGCTACTTGCTATATTCTTGTACTTTTGCTTTATAAACTCACTCATTTGAGACCCCAAATATGGCTATCATAGATCACCCTCCAGACCAAATACAAAGCAAGCGCTCTCTCTCTCTCTCTCTCTCTCTCTCTCTCTCTCTCTCTCTCTCTCTCTCTCTCTCTCTGGAGAGATGTGATAATGTAGAAAATCAAAGAATTGGCTCTGAGAAGAAAGACCTAAAAGGTAAAAAACCATGCTCGGTTGAGGTGCTAAGACCACTCTTCACAGTGGATTTTGGTCTGGGTGACATGTTTAGAGTGACATGCTCGGCACACTGCCCCTGGCAGTTACTCCCAGGGCTCATGCTGTTGAAACACTTCTTAAATGCCCTGCTCTCAGAAGCCCACACTCACCAGGAAAGAAGATGAGGGAAGCCTCAAAAACTGAAAAATGACTGACTCTGGAACTCCTACAGTCACCTGAAGAGATGTTTTTTCCTTGAAAAACATTTATTTCCTATAAAGGTATTCCCAGCACAAGTTCTTTAAGCTGTATTACTTGGTATGACCCATGTCTTAAGAATTGTTCTTGCTCTGCCGCTGGCTCCTTCCACTGTCACTGCTTTGCTGTACTGTATTTGTTGTTTCTGTTTTGTTTTGCTTGGCCACTCCTGCAACTCCATGGTTGCTGCTGTAAAGGCCTCCAGCAGTTCCCATGGCTCTCTCCTGCACTTGTTCAAGCCTTGGCCAGCACTGTACCACTTCTGTGGCTCAGTCTGGCTCTCACTCACTCTCCCCTGCTTGGCCACTTCACCAGTTGTAAAGCCGCTGGCCACTCTTTGATCACCCGTTTTGCAGTTTAACTTGCCAACTGTTCAGTGTCAGTGCTGATGCTATAGCTGCTGCCACCGCCTTCTTTCTTTTTCTGTGGTTGTTACTGATATGGGATGCTTTAAGATTTATTGGTATGTTATGTATGAGTGTTTTTCTTGAATGTATGAGCACTGGGTATATATCTTGAGCCTGCAGAGGCCAGAAATGTGTGCCAGGTCCCCTGGAACTGGACTTACATATGATTTGTAAGCAGCTATATAGGTGCTGAGAACTGAACCTGAAGTCCTCTGCAAGAGCAACAAGTGTTCTTGACCACTGAGCCATCGCAACCATTTACCCAGCTGTAGAGCGCAGTCCAGCCAAGTTTCTGACGCTCGTAACAAAGTGTTAGCCTTTCTTCAGAGTCAGTTATTGTAATTTGCATTCCCTTAAGATCTCACCCGTGAAGTTCATGTTTCTAATAAAATTCTGCTCACAATGATATATGTATTCTCCAAAACCAATGTGTGTTTTACACAATTCTGTTGTCTTTTCCAGAATCAGATCTATATTGTGACCCAAATCTTGTTAATCTCATCTAGAGGTTTTATATCGTGAGCCTTACCACTCTTCCTAGGTCTACCCAAATGGTACCCATTCCAAAACCTGTGCCAGGATATGTGTTAGTTTCCTGAGGCTTCTAAAACAAAGCACTATACCACAAACTGCATGGGATTTTTAAAAATTAAAAATGTATTATCGCACACTTCTGGAAACAGAAGTTCAAGTGTCAACAAAGCCATCCCCCTCCCTCCTCAGAAAGCTTGCGGGAGGAGCACTCCTTTCTCCTCCTAACACCTCCGGCTCAGCGGCGGCCTTCATGAGCCCTGGCTCATGGTCCTAGCACTCCAAGTTCTACCTCTGTCACATCGCATCTCCCTGTGTCTATATGCAAATGTCTCTTTTTCCGCAAGAACACAATTATTGGTTGGAACTTTCTTTTCATCTCGTTTATTCACTTCTGAAAAGGTCTTGTTTCCAAATAAAGTCAGAGTACCAAGTGCCAGGTTTAGAATTTTAAAGCATCTTTTGGGAAGTCAAAAATTCAAAATAAGACAATTAGAAGGATAAAATCTAGCTACCTATGGCTGGCAATTAGTTTTTGTTGTCTTTACTGCTGTTACCTGTTTGTTTGCTTCCTGGCTTGCTTGGTTTTTGAGGCAAAGTCTCACTACATACACTCGAATGCCCTGGGGACCCATACACAGACCAAACTGGCACTGAACTGTGATGACCTCCTTTCCCACGCTCCTGAGAGCTGACATGTGCCGCCACACCCGCCACACCCGCCACACTCAGCTGGCGATAAGTTTGTCTACTTCATTAAAATTAAAATAACTTCTATTTTTAAAGACATTGTTGAGAATAGAGATAAAAAGATCCAAAGAAAATATTTACAGAAAAGATAACTGATCGTTATAATCCAAAAGTTACAAAGAATTCTTAGTAGTCAGCAAAAAAAGATTAAAATAAAGATCTAAACTGATAACTTGACAAAGAAATAAACAGATATCTGATATGTTTCACATTCTACATTATTAAGAAATTACTAAGCAAAACCCAAATACTACTACTCATCTCTTGTAGTGGCTAATTAACAATACCAGATACTAGTGAGAGTGCAAACTACTAGGAGTAAGCCATTGCTGGTGGAAGGAAATATGGTGTCTACTCTAGGTGACAGTTTTAGCGTATCCTTACAGAGCTGAACATAGTATTAGCTACCATGAGGGTCAGTCATTGTTCACTGGAGCCTTAAATATTTGTGGTTATTCTAGTCACAATCACCAAAAACTAGAAACAACTAAGATATGCTTCAGTGTGTGACTGGATACACTGTGATATGTCCATCAAAGGAATATTACTGAATAACAAACAAATGAGCTCTCAGGCCATATGAGATATGGAGTTAGCCTAATGAAGGCTTCTCAGGGAAAGAAACAAATGTGCACAGGCATACTAGCTGATTGCAACTAAGGAATGCTGGAGAAAGGGGTTTTCAAAGAAATAATACTGTAACTGTGGAAATACAATCTATTTTTCAAATTCTAGAGAAATATGCTAGGCAAAGAGTAAACCCCAGTGCCCAGTAGAGGCTTTCGCTGGTGCCAATGGTAGTGGTGTAAGCACAGAAATACACCTAAGTGTAAACGAACAAAAAGGCAGAAAAAATCCACACAGTGTCAATTAAACTGTGTGACAAGTGCCAACACTGAGGGAACAGGACAGTATTCAACACAATGAAGAAACTGGATATCTGTATGCAACATTATGGATTTTAACCAATGCCCATACTATGTACAAACATTAATGCAAAATAGATCACATACCAAATCTAACCCCATAATGCTGCCAGATAAAAACCTAGGAGAAGCCAAGTGGTATGATGCAGACCTGTCTGTCAACCCAGCACCTGAGGGGCAGAGACAGGAATGCCATGAATCCGTTCAAGATCAGTCTGGACCAAGTGAGAATTCATCTAAAACAAAAACCATAACCTAGAGGACAATAGGCCAGTACAGATGGAAATTAAACCATCACAGTAGTGCACAGTAGACAGGCGAGAAGTGCAGTGGTGGAGATGCATGTCCATGGAGTCTGCAACCTGAGTGGAAGGAGACAGTTGACCCCAAAGCTCTCTGTCCCCTGGCTTTCATGCATGTGCGTGACATGTGCCCACATCAGCTTTCTCAGAGATCATCCACCTCATGTGCATACTACAATCAATGAAGAGCTTTGTAAAATCCCAGTGCCTGGCTGCCCTGGAATAACAAAATCTGAGAATAAAGTATCTGAGAATGAGACCCCAATACTGGTTGTTTTTAAAGTTCCCTTGGTTTACCCAAGAGTGAGCACCAATTTGGGAAGCATTGGAGAAATGAATCTAGGCTTAGTAACTGTCAGTAACAAGACATAAAAACATATGCAAGTTAATTAACCCTTTCTCGGCCTAATATCCCAGAGTTAATACAAGACTAAGATTATACATAAAGTTCCTGATAAATGTTAATTCTCTGACCTAGGGTAAACCTGATCAAATCCCCATTGCTAAATGTGAGAAATAGTAATTCAATCATCAATTCTTCCCATTTTCAGTTATTTGATTATTAGATCTGAGTTCAGAAATGCTATTTTTCCCCTCCTAATACCATGCTACCTGAAGCTATGCCTATTTTTAAAATCCCCTCTATGGAAACATGGCTGATTATGGCAGTGATCTTCAAACCGAGAACATGGGACAATTGATCAGAGAACATGTTAAAACCACCAATGTCCAGGCCCTACCCGAGCCGTCCTAGCCAATTAGATCAGAATGCTCCGGTATAGCACTGGAATGCTGGCAGTTTGACTGAGAAGTGATTATGACACCATCAGGGCTGAAATGCACTGCTTTGTACTAATGAGATCCCAAACGAACTGCATATCTAAGTCACTCATGGCACTCTTTAAAAATTGATGGTTCCCAGGACCTTACTACGACTTGCTGATTCCAAATCTGTGAAAATAGAACACTTCATCCCACAAATGTTCATGCAGCTCTCACTGCAGGCTTACTGGGTCACTGTCTGTCAGCAAAGATCATTTGGAATTTCCACTCGTCCCAAATTCCAAGTCTGTCCAGTTACTTTCAATCAGTAACAAATGCACTCCATTTGTTAACCTCTTTATACAGTACACAGTGTATAGTGTACAGTATACAATATACAGTAACCCTCTTATAGATTTTGTACAGCCAAATAGCCTCCATCATTTACCATGCACTATACCCAGCATTGGCCTGCAGATCTACTGATCTTTGTAACCAAATATCTTCAGTGGTCTACCAGTTTAGGACACCCCTCCCCCAAAAATGGACTCAGACTCCAAGCTTTTGTGGTAGGCAACACCAGCACTGATGAGGTTCATAGGTCCAGAGGAAATATAAGTTATATTTTGTACCTATAAGCAAACTGATATCCATTTATTTTCCTCATACAGACAATACAACCAGAAGGGTGGAATAAGCAAGCCCCAGGGGAGAAGAAATAATACAGTGCCTAAATGCCAAGAAAACACAATGGCTAGATGATTTTAATGGAACTAATCAAGCAGAAATACTTCCATGAAGTCGCCACATTGACTCCTTTGATCCTTACAATAACCTTATCAGGCAACTACTACTGTTTCCACATCATGCATTATTTAAAAAGAAACACAGTAGTTGATCTGCTCACGGGCACATAAGAAGGCAGTGTAGGACACAGCTGATCTGGCTTTGCGGTCAAATACTTTTAAGTATTCCACTGAATTTATGGAAGAGTTATGGCTGAGCAGTTGGAAAAAATACAAATAAAATCTACCACAAAAAACAGAAACTGGAGCTCAGTCAATACCAGCCATTATTATATCTTAATACTGCCCAAATGGCTAGGGAGGAATAATAGCCTATTAAACTGATTTTTTTTTTCAGCCTGGTGATATTGGAGCTGTAGATTTTGTAACTGTGGGTAAATTAGGTCTAATATGAAATAAGCAATAAAAATATTTTTCAAAAAACTTAGTAATTGTCACTATAATGAACTCCCAACAGAAGCTGCCAGAATTACAAAGCTTCATAAATACAACCAAACCAGGAGCAGGTGCCTAAAGATAGCTGTAAACTTCAGTGAAGTCCGATCTGACTGAAGAATGTGCAGGAGGAGGAGATCTCCTCTGTTGGTAAATGTCCCCTCTCTCAGGCACATTTGTAAAAACAGAAAAAATCAAGCAAAATGATAACTCAAGGGGAGATTATATTACAATGTGCCTGGCAACGACTTTGATGCCTTTCATGAATCTAATTCATTTAATCTTTGTAAAAACCTTCCCAAGGTTGAATACTTGCACAGATGAAATAAATCATAAAACCACACTAGCTGGCCTCACAAATCCTTGACTCCAAACAGGCGCTTAACACTGCAGCAATTCAATTCTGTTTCCTGTTTCCTTTTCCATTCCACAGAAGGACTATGTTACTGAGTTCTCCAACAGCAATGTTTTTTCCTACCCCACACCAGCCTTGCTCCTGACACACAGGTCTTCCTCTATTACCAACCTGCTCTGTACTTGTGGTCTGTTTCCCTTCTACCTGGTAGTTGAGTGGAATATAGTCTGCTGTAACTCAGCAGATTTCCAAGGACTCCCTCAGGCAAAATTCTTCTTTTATCTGTATCTTTCTCCCTTCCTCTGATCTCAATTACATCAGCATATGGACAAATTTCTAGTCTCTCCTATTTAAAAAAATGAATTTGACCAAAAGGCCTCTCTTTGTTATACACTAAAGCTGTGTTTAAAATGATTAAAATTTTCCTAGTTGTCAAAAACATTTTGTGGGTGAGTTTTGTTTCCATTTGGCCTTGGTTTTTAGTTCGAGGCTGTTTTGAGGCAGGCTAGACCAGGCTGGCCTGAAACTACCTCATCTCGGCCTGCTTCGCCAACATCTTACATGGTAGCATTAGCCACGAGTAACCACCAGTTTCCCCCTCTTAATTATTTGATGTTCCCCTTCTTTATGGAACTCTCAATTCCATCCAGTTCCTTGAATGCCATATAGACGGTAATAACTAAAATTGTTAACCCTAGCCCTAACATCCTCCCCGGCTCTAGAACCAAATTCACACCAGCCTGTATGACTTCAGGTTAAACTTGATCTCAGTTTTAAAATCCACTAGGTGATTGCTGTCACGTTCTGTCACAACGAAAGTAAATCTACTCGGTGACAGATGGATATGAAAAAATAACGTGGTAGGTGCAAAGTGCTTCCCAAGTACGTTCTTTGTATGCAGGTATCTCGAACTCAACATCAAGAACCACTTCTAATGGGAAAACACTACTCCTCCTACCCAGCTTTCCTTGACTTAGACTCAACCTTGATTTGTTACCTCCTTCTTGGAATATGAAGGGCAGGGAGCTTGCTTATTTCTTTCCTCTACACCTCGCTTCTAGAACACGTGCCG